>NW_021146437.1:0-25000 GCF_002837175.3 Physeter macrocephalus
TAGTTTCTTCATGTGTCAGATCAAGAATAGGAGAAAGTTACCTGGAGAGAAACTCTGACACTAGTGGTGTGCTGATAAATGTTTAACAACCAGCTCTCTGGTTGGGGGTTAGAAAGAGGTCTTGATTTGCAGCATTTGCCAGTTTCTGTGGTGTAATTACTCCCACCATGGTCAGTTTCAGGCTACCGAAATGATATCAACCGGCTTACAAAATTCCTGAAAATTTATCAGTTGGCTTTCATAGGCCAGAGCAAGGCATCTCTGTCCAGCCTCTCACCCCGCTTCTATTCTTTAGGCCTAGAACCTTCCCCCAAAACCTCACCACCCGACACCCTCATCCCCTGCCCCCGGGCCCTGGGACAGCTGCGGGCCTCTCCCTCTGAGCTCCAGTTCTTGAGAAATGGGTGTCTCTGGCTAGAAGAAGAAATCTATTTGAAGATAAACATTCTCCAAACCTGGAGGAAATGCAGAGTTTGCTGAATTGGCCCCCAGGAACTAAATAAATTTGAATCATCGTCCTCCTCAGGCCCGGCTCTCTGAGCCCCAATAACAGCCTCTCAGCTGGGGCCTCTTGGGATGCTGACAAGTGACCGCTTTTGATTTACACTTTCCTCTGGGCCCCAGCCGGGCTTTTGGCCACACCTTCCCCCAAAGTCCTGCCTAGGGAGGGGAGGTGAGAGGAAAAGGAGCCCCTCCCCTCAGTCCTCCCACTCCTAGAAGCTCATCTGCATAGAAACCCCCTGTGGATTCCTTCAAGGACACGGGGAAATTCACCCTTAGTGGACTGAGCAGAGCAGAGCACACCAGCCTACCCTGTATTTTACCCTTAAACGAGCCGTGCACGTAGCTGTGCATTGCTTTATGAAAGATGCACGTGCTGGAAATCTCGTGTTGAAGAACTACAACCACCCCTCCATATGGGCAAAACTTTATAGAGTTTCCAAAGCACTTTTACACACCGTATGTCATCTAATCTGAGCCCCACGCCAACCCTGCGGGTGGGCAGTGGTCATGAAAGCACCCTCACGGCGTCCGAGCTTGTCACTGTTAGAAGGGACTTCAGATGTCACCTACGCCAGCCCACCCAGCTAGAGAGCGTCCGTCGCCTCCGCGGGAGTCTCTGCTTGGCCCCTGCACCAGTGAAAACTCACCACTTCCGGGAGGCAGCCCATCCCAGCCTTGGAGAGCTCAGAGGCTTGGAAACTTACTACTTGGGTTGAGCCCAAATCTGTGTCTGCATTTTGCAGATTTAATGCATGGGTTGTAGTTTGACGCTTTAGGGCATACAGAACAGAACTGACACAATCTAATCCCTCATTCAGACATTCAAAGGAGGCTCTCACGTCCCTCCATCTCCCTCCCACCCCCCAAATCTTCCTTAACATTGCAGATTCCTGCAAATATTCCTCAGAATCCCTTGAGCAGCCTGGTCCACTCTCCTCTGAGTGTACTTTCCTGCACCTGTCTCAGCTTAGTAGGTGGGGCTGGAAGCTTTGTGTGAGCTGTGCCTCTGCTGATGGGTCCTCACAGAGCATCAGTCTGGGGTTTTTGTTTGTTTGTTTGACAGACACAGTACACTGTGGACATACTGAGCCTTCCGTCAACTAAAATGTGCTGCTAAATGATGTCTCTCCTCTTCTACACTTATATTATCGATTTTTTTTTTTTGCCGAAGTGTTGGAAGTGTTAAATTCAAACTTATTAGACAAGAATTAATCTTATTAGACTTAGCACGTTGCCAAGATCTGTAAAGATCGTTTGGATCCCGGTTTCATGTCACCCATAATTTTGTTGAGAGGTTCTTCAGACATCCTCTAAATCACTGATAAAAATATTGAAGAAGAGAGTTGACGAGAAAGCATGTGGCATCTCCTAGAAGCCCTCCTCCCTCAGACATCTCTCCTTTAATTGTCATCCTTTGGGTGTAGCTTCCTAATCCACACAATTGTCCACCAGACCACGTCGCTCCATGTTTTCCACGAAGATATCATGGGAGGTACCTTGCTGAGGTCATTTACACCATGTAAATGAAAATGTCTACCGTTTTCCTGATCTGCCAGCTCAGTAATCATGTTAAACCCAGAACTGGGCTCCATTATAGCAGGCATTCATCCTAGCCGCCCCAGTGCCTAGTACATGGCGGCGACTTGAGAAGTATTGGGAAAAATAATCAGTTGCATTGGTGAATGAAAGAAACTAGCCCAGATCAATGTGAAGATTAGAAGTATACTTAGTTTGTCTGATTCCACCTTATTTCTGTATTTTGAAAATTAGAACAGCATTTGTTTCTACTTTCTTCCTTATAGCACCTCTTTAATACTCATGAATCCTAAAAGGACACCAGTTTGCTTACTGATGAAAAGGAGGAACTTAGGAAAGTTGAGGGATTTGCTCAAAGTCAAAAAGCTATTAACAGGAGACAGTAAGAGTAAAGCAGGGTACCTTGCTGGCCTCAAGGTACCATGACGCTCTGTCTAGCACTGAGTTTGGGAAAGTTCCCCCAGCTCAGCTAACAGTGACAAGGATATTTCTTCCTAACAAAAAATGATGGGGATACAGTATATTTCTTTTACAGTCTCAATTTTATTTACCATCCGTCACTCATTAATTCATTCATTTAACAAATATTTGTTGAGCATTGACTAGTGCCAGGCTATTCTAGACCCTAGGAACACAACTGTTAACCATCCCTCTTTGAGCTTACATTTGAGTTGGAGGTGGGAGAGAAAATAACTTAGCAAGTAGATATATAGTATCTGGTCATGATAAGGGTTATGAAGTATATAGTCATAATAAGGGCTGTGAAATAAGGCAGAGTAAGGGGATAGCAGGGGCAAAGGGACTCTATTTTACTGTGAAGATGTGGCACGTGAACAGAGATCTCATGAAGAAAATGAGACAGCAAGTGTTTTGTGCTTGTATTCGTGGAAGTACAGTACTCTTTCTTCCAGAAAGCAGGGACCTAGATCATATGATGAACTTTCCAGCTGTAAAATATACGATTCTTTCAAGGTGTGTTCACTCATTTATTCCCTCATTCATTTTCTAAGCAAACACTAAGCATCCAGTCTGTGTCAGTTGGGTGCCGGGGATGAAGGTGTGAACAAGGTATTAGCTCGGGAGGCAGACAAGGGTGTCAAGTCCAAGAACACAGTGGGTGAGAGCTGTCAGGCTCTGTGGGCCAGTTGAAGGAAAGCAATAGTTGAGGCATGTCACCCCACGTGACATTTCAGGGATCCATTTAAGGAAAATAAAATATAAAAGCATTAAGTTCTGTTATGATGGTTACCCAAAGTTTAAAAGCCATTTAACCATTTCTTTAAATGAAATCTTATACGGAAAGTCCAATATACAATATGTTTTTAAAAGGTGCTCTGATTGGCACAAACTTGGGACCCCAGGGGCACCTTCAAAAACATGTAACATGGGAGGAGAATTACTACCCTAAATATTTGTTATGGCTGAGAACAGAAATCTGTTAATTGTCCACTACAACCTGCTATCTTCAAGTGCCCAGGTAAACCAAATTTGCAGAACACTCAGTTGTCAGTCAAAACCATTAAAAGTTACCTCTGGCTTGTGTTAAACGGGATAAACCTCTGCCCAGTTGAGAACTGACTCAGCTATTTTTTTTCCCGCTCTCCAAAGTCATCAAATCAAACCTAACACTGCCCAGTACAGCCCAAGTGACTCATAAGCACAATTTAAAGGGTTCAGCATTCTGTTTTTTTCTGCTTCTGGCCAGAGGCCACCACCTTAATTTGCATTAAGAACCATCACTTTGGGCTTCCCTGGTGGCGCAGTGGTTGGGAGTCCGCCTGCCGATGCCGGGGACACGGGTTCGTGCCCCGGTCCGGGAAGATCCCACGTGCCGCGGAGCGGCTGGGCCCGTGAGCCATGGCCGCTGGGCCTGCGCGTCCGGAGCCTGTGCTCCGCAGCGGGAGAGGCCACAACAGTGAGGGGCCCGCGTACCGCAAAAAAAAACAAAAACAAAAAAAAAGAACCATCACTTTTATTTTATTTTTTTACATCGTTATTGGAGTATAATTGCTTTACACTGTTGTGTTAGTTTCTGCTGTACTACAAAGTGAACCAGCTGAATGTATACATATATCCCCATATCTCCTCCCTCTCGAGCCTCCCTCCCACCCTCCCCATCTAGGCCCCTAGCCCCTCTAGGTCGCTTTTAAAGTGAGCTCACTTCCGCACCACTTGATTTTGGATGGTCCTAAATCGTTCCCCAGAATTTTCTCGTTTGAGGAAACGCCAGCTTTCTTCCCACTGCAGCATATGTACACATGGACGCTCGTTATACCCTCACATTTCTCTCGTACACATTCTCTTATCCACACACACACACCCCACAGGACGAGGTGGACCTCACAGTTCCAGCCGGGGAACCAGCGGTCCTGGCCCTACTAACCCACGTCTCCTCTGTGTCTCTGCAGATGACGGCGACCGCTCAGGCCCCCTCTAAGGCCCAGGCTGTCCACATCTCCGCACCCTCGGCTGCTGCCAGCACACCTGTGCCCAGTGCCCCCATCGACCCCCAGGCCCAGCTGGAGGCTGACAAGCGAGCTGTGTACAGGTAGGAGACACTTCAGCCGGGCCGCGCGCAGGAACCCACAAGCGGCCTCAGGCCCAGCTCAGCCATGAGAGATGTGAGTGCAGGCCAGCAGGGGGGCTCATGGAAGCCAGCAGCCAGGGCCAGGGCCCTTCTCTCCGAAATCACTCCAGAGAGCCCTCAGCTGGCCATGCAGGGGTTGGCTCCCGCTTCCTGGAATTGTCCGGGGAGGGAGATGAGGCCTGGGCTGTGTCTTCCAGGAGGGCCTCTTCCTCAGCCCAGCTGGGGAGATGAGCCCTGACGAGCACAGGGCCCTCCACTCAGCAAACAGGCAGCTGCCTCAGGACTGTCCTGGCCCACGTGCCCCATCGTCGCCTTCTTTCCAGCACTCGCCATCCAGGACTCGGTTGTGAGCAAAACTTTAGTATGCCTGGAAACCACTGGGAGCGCTCGTTAGAACACATGTATCTGGACTCCGCGCTCAGAAATGCTGAATCAGTAGGTCAAGCTGTAGGAGGAGGATGTGAATTCTTAACGAGCATTCCAGGCGACTCTAATGCAGCTGGTGCTTGGACAACACTGTGATTCATGCTAGTCTTTGGTTTTTAGCAATAGAGGCTGTACACGACTGTGTAGGTTCTGGCACCCTCCCCGAGATGGGCAGTTTGCTGAGAGCAGGCGGCTTGTCTCGTTTTACTCTGCATCAGCCCCTTGTACCCAGGGCTGGGCCCTGAATGTAGCAGAGGGTGCGAAGGGCTCAGGGAAATTCCGGTCTGTCTTGTGTACGTTGTTGGGGTGAAGATGCGGTCCTCTGCGGGCAGACCTGAGCGAGGTCCCAGCAGGGATTTCGGTCATCCTTTATCCATAGGGAGCCCACATCACTAAGAAAAGATGCCCAAGTTAGCACTCAGTATTGAGGTCGGACCCTTGCTCACATTCGCTCGTGTGAGCACATACATTCGTCTGCATCAGCGGTGGGGCCGACCCCTGGCAGAGCGTGCGCTGCAGCGGCCGCTAACTCCAGTCACACGTGGACTGGCCCACCCAGCCCCGCCCATGACAGTGGCTTTATGGCAATGGTGGTAATTATTGCCGTTGTGATCATTATCACTGGCATTATTTTTAGTTACTCAGATGAGCTGAATGCCTCTAATGCCAACAGTTGGGAGTCCAAAGCAGTGGGCCCTGATCCCTAGATCCTACACAAGGTAGGATCCTTCCCAGCCCTGGATAACACAGCTCCCGGGCCCCAGCCTGCCCGGCGCACAGGCCAGGCCCAGCTCCTGCGGGTAGAGACCTCTGCCTTGGGCCCCAAAGAATGCCAGGATCTGGTTACAGGACCTGTCAGAGACCCTGAGGAGGACCCCAGCTCCCCTGCCCCCAGCATGGGACCTGCACTTCTGTCCTCCCTTCACACTTGCCTTGAACCCTTGCTATTACTACGTGGAGGCATTGCGCTGGGCTCCAGGGGAAAGAGGTAAATCATAAAGGTTATGCATGGGCTCTTCCCTGCCTCTCCAGGAACAGAGACATAATGCAAACAAGAAACCAACACAGAGTGGTCAGAGCTTTGACAGAGAAGGCTTCAGGGGGGAGGCAGTAGAGTTTGAGCTTCAAGGCTGAGTAAGAGAGCTCAGCAGGAGGAGAAATGGGAGGGGCAGGAGCTTCCGGCAGAGGAGAGCCTGGTGTGTTCCCAGAACGGCCAGTGGCCAGAGCAGCTGGGCGTGGGAAGATGAGGCTGCACAGGGCCTGTAGTCTCACCTTGTGCCTGGTGGGGGAACATAAGCAGAGAGCAAGAGTGGCCTGGCCTCTGGAAACTGCCCCGTGGTCTGATGACTTTGGGTACAGACATCACACCCCATTTAAATCACTGCTGCTCCAAGTGCGGTCCATGGGCCAGAAGCATCGCGTCACCTGGGAGCTCATTGGAGACGCAGAATCTCAGGCCCCACTCGACCTGAGGATTGCTGGTCTCCTTTGACAAGATCCCAGGTGATTCATATTCGCACTGGAGACGGATCCCTGACACCTTCTTGGACCCCCAGGGGCAGGGACCTGTAGTGAGCACAGATCTTAGTCTAGAAAGACCCCAAATGAGTGGCCTAACATAAAGTTTCTGGAAACCTAGGCTTGAGCCCTACCTCCTCCTTGAACTCATCTCTCTGAGCGTTGGTTTCAGGACAGAACCTAATCAGCTGTTTGGCAAGAATTAAGCGACAGCCCATGTCAGCACCTGGCTCCGTGTCTGGCACAGAGCAGACGGTTCCCTTGTTCCCGCCAATGGGCTCCACATGCTCCATAGCCCTTCCCAAGATCCCAGGCTCAGACCCCACCCAGGCCCAGCCAGGAGGTGGGCCGCCTCCCCAAGGGAGCTGTCCACCATGATGTCACCTGAAGTACAAAGGCCCAGATCTTCCCTCAACCAACCACCTCCACACCTGAGATTCACCCTCTCCCATGGGGCTGTCACCTCACAGCCCATGGCATTTGAGCAAATTATCTCCGCAGCTGTCTGACCATGAAGAAGAAATCCCAGGCTGGATGCCACCAACAGTCCAGCCAAACAAGGCTGCCCGGCATCTCAGGACGACGGAGCCGAGGGACATCAGCGCCCTTGCCCAGTTCTTTCTCCTGCAGCCCTGCTTGCCCCAGGGCCCCCAGGGTGTCTCCACGACCGCCCTCTCCACCGCCCTTGCGGGGTGAGGGGAGGCACTCCACACCCCATAGGGTCGGGTAATTCTAATTAGATCTGCCTGCCTGGGGCGGCCTGGCTGCTCAAAGCACATCAGGGAGTCGGCATTTCATGTCCCTAAAGGTAACCAGCCCCTCTCCATGGAGATTAGTGCCCCGCGCTGACTTTTGGGAGTCCCTGCCGAGGCCCCTCCCTGAACTACTTCCAAGAACGAAGGTCAGGGAGGCCCCTCCCTGGCCGGGCCCGCAGGGCGGCAGCGGGCAATGTGACAAGAGGGAGGGAGCCTCCCGGTGCCCTGAGGTTTTGTTTGTGTAGGATGTGTTGATGAAATGTATTGGTTCCTTCTGATGTGGAAACTCTGCGTGTGGGGTGGGGGGAGGGGGAAGGGAGGCAGAGTCTGTCTTTAATTGGATCATACCAGAGCATCATCTGGGCTAATCAGCAAGGCAACCGGGAGCTCCCGCTCAGATTAATGATTGCAGTCTAATCCGAGCAGACCCCATGATTGGATGCACATCGCGGGTAATTGTGTTTGTGGCCCAGGAGCAATGCTGAGAGGGGTCTGCCGAGGGGAGGCCCCATGGAGCGGGAACCGCAGGCTTGGACCCAGCTCAGATCTCTCCTTCCCCAGGTGCACCTCACCCCTGGGGTTTTCCCCCCAAGAAGTTAAAATTTAGCTTGGACCGCACCTCCCCACCTCTCCACCGGCGGGCTGTGGGCTGGACGGGGTTAGGTGGCCGGGAGCTTGGAGGTTAGGTAGCCAGCAGCACAGAGACGGGGCCAAGAAGGTGAGGTTGATCCAGCTTTCACTATCCCTCCTCCCCTCCAGTCTCCGTCGTCCCCCTTTGAAGTGAGTGGGTTCCCATGGAAACCGTGATGTCCTGGGGAGCAGAAGCCTGGCCAGGTGCAGTGGGGGAGGAGGGGGCTCTGCTGAGAGGGCTCTGTGAATGCTGGGTTCCGCCCCTGAGGCTGAAATACTGTCTGGGGACCCAGGAAATGGCCCGCCGGGCACTACAGAAGTTACCTCTTAGTGACGGGAAGTGCTGGCCTGGAGGCAGGAACAGCCAGAAAAGGGTGGGGACAGCTGTGCTTTGCTTCTCCAGGAAAAATGCCAGAGAATTGAGCTGCGAATCAGGTGCGGTGGGTGAGGTGACTGCAGGACCCTGTATCTCTCCTTTGTGGCATTAACTCACAATTGAACGGATTGTGTTAATATTAGTTCTGTTTCCGCCACTAGATCGTTACCTCCATGAAGTCAGGGTCTGCGTGTTTTCATTGATTTATCCCCAGCGCCTTACACAATACCTTAGACCCAGCAGCTTGGACGAGCAGGTACTAAATCAGGGCCTGTTGAGCGGATTCCTTAAATAGGCGAGGCAGGACCCGTCCATATTCCATGGTTCCAGGTTGGTGTGCTGGCTGACTGGCTCTCGGGGGGAGAGGGGAGGGGAGAGCCCTCATGTAGCATCTGTCGATTTCCGATTTCCGTGGTGTAACTGCATCCACCATGGCCCATTTCAAGCTACGAGTGTGCTGCTGAACAGAGGTGGGAAGAGATGCACACAGTTGGCTCTCTCCCGCCTCAGGCACAAACCCCTGCAGGTAGCCGAGTTACAGGTGCCCAGTTTTACCAGCACCTTTATAGCCGATTTTGTGGAATGCTTTAACTCATAGCATTAACCACAATCCTACACTCCTTGGCTCCCACTGACCTGTCTGGCCCACTCCCCGGTTCTAAATTTGAAATGTTCCCGCTTAACGAATTAATGCTTAGAACCTGGCCCAGAATAAACGCTATGTAAGTGTTTGCAATTGTGATTTCTCACCCGAACCCCAAGGCAGTGAATTTTCTCCTTCCTAGATTCTACCCAGCACCGTCCAACTCTTAACATCTGCTTGAGCAAAGCCCTGATGTCTCCACGTTCTCCAGGTAGATTCCAAGCCTTTCCTGTTTCATCCATTAATGAGTTCCTTTCCAGCAGCTCCAGAAACCCCACATCAAACCAGTCTTTAGTTTCTCAGCTGTCAGTCTTGGCCTTTCCGTGTAGTGTTTGTAGTTCTTCCTGTCCGTCTCATCTCTCTGTAAACCACACTCAGAGCTTCTGCCCATGTGGGACCCAGCCCTAGACAGTTCAAGCTGAAGTCCACTTCTACTTCGACGAAAGCAGTACACATTGCTAACGCCTTGTTTATAATACATTTGCCCCTGTTGCATGCAGACTGGATCCCTCTAGAATCCACACTTGTTTAGGGAAAGGTCAGAACGGGGCAGTGGGCAATGTTCAGATCGCTCCCTTGAGACTAACCCTCTAAAGGTCACTGAAGTTTGGGCTCGGTCCTAATGGTCCAAGAGCTAGAGGGACAAAGGCCATAGAGCAGCCGTACTGAGCTGTGGGACAAAGTCTAAAAATAGATGTGGTGATAACCAGCTTGGTCACCTTGGGCAAGTTAGTCCCTCTGAATCTGTTTTCTCAACTGTAAAAAAGGAAATAGTCATAGCTAGACTAAAATGAGATGATATATGATAAGATCTAACACACAGATCAGTGTTTGCTGCCTGGGGTGGGATGGGATGGGGGTGGGTTTTTTTTGTCTGTTTTTTGTTTTTTTGCGGTACGTGGGCCTCTCGCTGTTGTGGCCTCTCCCGTTGCGGAGCGCAGGCTCCGGACGCGCAGGCTCAGCGGCCATGGCTCACGGGCCCAGCCGCTCCGCGGCATGTGGGATCCTCCCGGACCGGGGCGCGAACCCGTGTCCCCTGCATCGGCAGGCGGACTCTCAACCACTGCGCCACCAGGGAAGCCCGGGATGGGGGTGTTTTAAACAAAGGGGCCAGCATGGTCCCCGCGGCCTTTTCAGCATGTGAGGCGTCTGGTGCATTCAGGGAGGTGAAATTCAGGCTGCAGAATAGGGCCTGTGGACCTCAATCGCCTGGGTTTCCATTCTGCCTCCACCACTGGGCACTAAATCTTTCTGAGCCTCTGTTTCCTCATCTGTAAAACAGGACTGAAAATAGTGCCATCTCTTCATTAGGTTGGTCATGAGGATTAAATGAGATAATACCATGAAGTGCTGGATAAAGAATCTGGCATGTGGAGAGTACTCTGCAGGCGTTAGCTGCTATGAGGTGTTTGGGGGAATGGAAGCAGGGGTTGGTCGGGCTAGAAGGTAAATGCTGAGGGGCGATCCAGCAAGAGGCAAGGCAGGAAAGGGCTCCCAGCTGAGTGGTCCTGCACTGCGATTCAATTAAACATTTACTGAGCTCTGTTACACGTAAGCATCGTGTCAAGTTCCAAGAGGGGTTCTGAATTAAAAAGAATCAGTCCAGGGAGTGGCAAGAAGATAGGCATAGGAAGTAGCTATAATGTAAAATTGGCACATCTTATGGGCTCAAAAAAGTATATGTGGAATTGACTGCAAGGCCTCTAGCCCACAGCGCGGTGTAGGAGAGTAGCACTGCTTTTCCCAAGGGAGGTGAAGCCCAAGGGAAATGATAGGCAAGCGGCCTCTCCTGGGGCCGGGCTGGTGAATGGGGAGGCAGGAGCCCCCTGGGCTTGGGGCTGGACAGAGGGGCTGGCTGCTGTGTGACTGTCCTCTTTAGCAGCTGCCTGGCCAGGACCCTGGGAACTGGCACTTCCTAATGACTGGTCTTTGAGGGAACTCTTCCACCTTGTGACCAAGGAGTGTTCTGTCTCCAGGGAGCTGACCCTGGGGCTTAATTAACCCTGTGCCTTCCCTGGCATAGAGCTTGGTCATTCCTGGGACGTGCTGGGTGAGGTGGCCTGAGAAGGGTGTGGGAGAAGTGTAGCCATTCCAAGCAGAAGAGTCAGGGCTAGGTGCTGGGAGCAGATGTTCCAGGCTGCATTCTGAGCTGGGTTTTATGGGCTGGGGCTGCAGCAGACGCTCCTTGCGTTTGGAAGCAGTCACTGACATCTGAGAAAACATCTCAGCTGTTGACTACAGTCAGGGGAGCGATCCTGCTGGAGCCGTAATCTGAAAGTCAAACCGTGC
The DNA here is from genome assembly GCF_002837175.3 of Physeter macrocephalus. Taxonomy (NCBI): domain Eukaryota; kingdom Metazoa; phylum Chordata; class Mammalia; order Artiodactyla; family Physeteridae; genus Physeter; species Physeter macrocephalus. The sequence continues at coordinate 11,265 of NW_021146437.1, forward strand.
TCAATTCTCCCCCGGCACCAGGCAAAGCCTGTTCCCTGCCCTTCCTGCCGGCATCTCGAAGGCCCCGGCCCCGGACCCAGCCTCTGCACATGCCGCTGGCAGGCCCAGAGGCTGAGGCTGCCTGGCCCAGAGAGCAGGTGTGTTCAGAGGCAGCGAATGCTGTTGCTTCCACAGCTCACCCCCTGGCCGAGGCAGAGCTGAGAAGTCCAGGTACCCCGCCAAGACAAGGCACACGGATAAGAGATCCAGGAGCCTGGAATCCCAATGACTTTTATCCTCACAAGGTTATGTTAGGATTAAAGGAGATAACCAATGCTAACAGCTGACAGTGCTTGGCACAGACAAGGCTTACAATGAATGGTGGCCACAGTTGTGAGGAGTTACTGCGGCAAGTACCAGACTGGATAGGTCCCCCCGCCGACTAGAGGGAAGACACCAGCCATTGGGCCTCCCGCTGGTGCGAATGGGGGGGGGGCGTCAGCTGGGAGGGGCGGGGAGCCAGCAAGCTGGGCCTTAGAGGGCTCACATGGCCCATGGCTTCTCACCAGGGCTGGACTAAGCCAGTCTAGCCCTTCTAAGCCCCACTCTCTGATTTTTCCAAGCACTGGGCCATTTTGTGGTCAAGTGGAAAGAACATAAGACTAAGACTTCAGCCTAAGTTCTGATTCTACCACGGAGCAACTCATTTAACCTCTTTAGATAAGCTTTCCCACAGGGTGGGCATAAGATGAGAAAATGAAAGATCTATAAAAACGTCAAAGCCTTCTCCAACACACAGAAGTATTATTATGAGAGAAAGTTCTTTTGGAAACCTGTTTGGTGAGGTAGAGACTGTCTTGTGCTGCACGGGTCCTGATGCTCAAAGGGTAAACGTGGCAGCTCAGTTCTGTGACCCCAGGACACACAGAACTCAAGGCCAGTAGAGAAAAAAAGGGGAAGGAGGATGAAGTGATTCCAATAATGGTTCAAAAACAGTACCTGGGAAAGGGGGAAGAACACAAAATTTGGAGTTTGGATACCCAGATTTAAATCTCAACTCAGTCACTTATTAGCCTGATGTAATTATTTAACCACATGGGCCCTCAGTTTGCTAATCAGTAAAATGGGAATAATAAAAATATTGGGTGTTTCAATGCAATAAGCACATGAAATGTAAGTTACAAAGTGCCACCAAATGTGTGTGGGTGTGTCACTGTCATTTTGCCATGACAAAATGGATGGAGCTCCCCTTCCCACACCAAACCTTCCCCCAGTGCTTTCTTGTTGGGGGACTGGCTGACTCTCTGGTGACTTGGACAGAAACTGCCTCTCACTAGCTGCCTAACTGCAGGAAAGATACTTTTATTGTCTCTTCCTGAGTTACCTCCCCTTAAAATGAAGGGGCTGATCATGAAAAAGACAGGAGGTAAGTGATAGTAAAGGTGTGGAGAAGAGGGAACTCTGGTGCACTGTTGTTGTGATTGTATATTGGTGCAGCCACTCTAGAATACAGTATGGAGGATCCTTAAAAAATTAAAAATAGAACTATCCTGTGATCCAGCAGTCCCACTTTGGGGATCCAAAGGAAATGAAAACACTAACTCGAAAAGACATCGGCACCCCCATGTTCATAGCAGAATTATTTATAATAGCCAAGGCACAGAAACAACCTAAATGTCCACTGATGGATGAATGGATAAAGAAGTTGTGGCATATATATATATATATATATATATATACAGTGGGATATTATTCAGACATAAAAAAAAAACAAGGAAATCCTGCCGTTTATGACAACATGGAGGGACCTTGAAAGCATTATGCTAAGTAAAATACATCATAGAGGAAGACAAGTTCTGTAGGATCTCACTTATATGTGGAATCTAAAAAAAAACTGAGCAAAAGAGATTGGATTTGTGGTTATCAGAGGTGAAGGGTGGAAGGAGGGGGTAATGGAGGAGGGTAGTCAAAAGGTACAAACTTCCAGTTATAAAAGAAATAAGTACTAGGGATGTAACATGATGACTATAGCTGACACTGCTCTGTCATATGTAGGTAAGTTAAGAGAGTAAATACTAAGAGTTCTCATCACAAGGAGAAAAATTTTCTTTTCCTTTTTCTCTTTTTATTTTATCTGAGAAGATGGATGTTAGCTGAACCTATCGTGGTAATCATTCCATAGTATATGTAAATCAAACCATCATGCTACATGCCTTAAACTTATACAGTGATACATGTCAATTATTTCTGGGGAGAAAATGAAGGGGCTGGAGATGAGACCCTACCAGGTCTCAAGTTTTAGGTTCTTTGTATTCTCGCCCTTGTAGACAAGCCTTAACAACCAGTTTGTTGAGATTTCACATTTATTACTTTTTTTTCATGTGCCAGGAGGGAAGGGTGTGAGTGTGTGTGTGTGTGTGTGTGTGTGTGTGTGTGTGTGTTTCTTGGTGTTGTTTCTCACATTCCAGTGTTTAGAGATGGACACTACAGGAATTATGGAGGAGGGGAGGGTGTGTGTGTGTGTGTGTGTGTGTGTGTGTGTGTGTGTGTGTGTGAAGGGATGGGGACAAAGCAGACTGTGGCCTCCCCTGAGCCCCACACTCACCAGGGATGGACCTGTACGCCCACCTGGGGGAGGAGAGCTAGTTGGAGCCCAGGAACTCAGCAGATGCAATTCCAATTTAGCAACAAGAAGAAGTCCTCTCCAAGGCAACCCAGGCGAACACACCGCCCACTGGGCAGGACTAAAAATACACCCGCATGGTTTCAACGTCACACCTGCAGTAAAAATACATCCAACCAGGAGCTGCTGGCTTGGTCTCCCCCACCCCACTCTGCTCTCTCCATCTGGTGCCTTTGAGGGGAGGAGAGGAGGGCTGGCCGAGCACTTCCTTCACACTTACTCCTCTGGCCCTGAGACCCTGCCAGCCCTCACCCCACACACCCAGCAGAGCCCAGAGGAGATGGGGCCCTTTGTAGTAACTGTGGCTAGAAGCTGCCAGATGGCTGTAGCTGACCTGGGTACCACAGAGGAGTGGATTCCGGGCCCTAAAGAGCTTTAGGCTTGTGTCTCAGAGTCTCCACTTGCCGTCAGTGCTGGCTTCGTTCATTCATTCATCCCCATTCATTGATCCTCCAAATATTTATTGATCCTCTGCTCTGTGCCAGGCACTGTGCTGGGAATTCAGAGGTAAGACGAGTTCGTGGACCGGAGAAGTTCCCCATGTAGTGAGGAAGACAGATCTGTGCACAAACAGCTGTAGTCAATAGAATTTAATAATTGTCCTATGGGAAATAAAAATAAATTCTTACTGGCAGTGTCTTTTGGTTTCAGAAATGGGGTTCTGAGTTCTAGTAAGTTGTACTTTGCCTCTCCTCCTCCTCCTCTTTCTTTGCCTCTATGTGAATTGGCATGTGGGCTTGTTTCCCTGCCAAATGAGTCAGTAGAGATGGGATTATACATTTATTGGAGTGGATAGTGTCAATGTTGCTCTGAATAAAAAAAGGTGCCCCCATGCCATTCCAGGGAAATGGAACAAGCATTAATTGACAGCTTACTAAGTGCCAGACACTCTACATGTTCCTTCATGTAATTCTTAACAATAACCTCTGTGGTAGGTGGCGTTATCCCTATTTTATAAAAGAGGAAACTGAGGCTCGGAGAAATTCAGTAACTTGCCCCAGAGTCACACAATTAATTATCTGTCTCCAAAGTCTATCCTTGTGTCAGACCACCCAGCCCACCGAAATTGTGAGTGAGGTCATGGTAGGGACCCCCAAGCATGTCTTGTGGTGGCTTAGAAGAGGCACCGATGTCTCTTGCTGGAGAGACAAATCTTGGTAGAAAAGATGGCATTTTGAGCTGGATTCTGGAGATTGTTAGGAGGGACAGGGAGAGACAAAGGAACGGGCATTTCAGGTGGAAGGCACAGCAGGTGCACAACAGCCCAGTTTGCCTGAGCTAGTGAAGCGGGTGGTGAAGGCGCAAGGAGCCCGGGGCCACCTGCTGTCTGTTCAACTACCATGCTCTCCACTGAGTCTATCCAGGAGAAATACTGAAAAGAAAGCTGAGACCGTACTGTGAAGCACCGTGGGTGTGCTCTGATGATGCTGACTCTATTTTATCAGCATCCAGGAGAGATTTCACTGTAGTTCTCAGAATGGCTACTTGCAATGGGCCTTCTGGCCTTGAAAAGATGCCCAGGAAAGGGGCAGGAGTCGTCCTGAAAGGTGCCTCCAGGCTATTGTCTCTGATTCTGTGATCTCAGTGACCTGACCTGGGGCACTAGAAATAAAGGGTTACAATGCCAGCCCCCGGGTAGGGTTTCCAGGGTGGTGGGCCTTTGACAACTTGAGACCTCCGCTGTGAGTATCCGTGGAGACCAGGTTAGGTCGCTGCTTGCCCCCCTTCACCCCCACCTCACTGGCCAGTGGCTAATGTCCTCTGCAGAGGTCTGACCCTGACCAGGCTCGGGTCTCACTGCCTCATCACCAAAAACCTCCATCCAGAAATTTTCCTTTCCTACTATACATTCCCTCCTCTGGACCGTCCACTCTCATCCCAGCTAGGAAGGGCCAAAGGCTCTGACACCCCACCCCGACCCCATCAGAGGAAGCATCCAAGCCTCAGGGGGTGGTGAGCGCTGACACTGGGCCGTGAAGGGAGGTACAGGACAGGCCTGGGGGCTCAAAGGTCAGTCACAGGGAGAGGCGGTGGACAGCCAGGCAGGCTGCCACACACTTGGCTGGACCCAGAATTGAGGTCTGCAGTTCTGGCCAAGGTCACAGAGGGAGGGATGGCTGAGAGGCTCAGAAGTGACAGAGTGGCAGGACTGTGAATCACAAGGTTTATCACCCAGAAAGGGAGCTCAACACTAATGTCCCCCCCTGCATGTGACTGTCATCGCCACCCCCCAACCCCAGTCTGTGGGGCTCTGCTTCTCTCTTCATGTCTGTTCCCTGTTGCTTGTGTTCTTTGCATTATAGCCTCTCTGAAGCGCTATTAAAAAAAAATTTTTTTTTAATTGAAGTATAGCTGGTTTACAATGTTGTGTTAGTTTCAGGTGTACAGCACAGTGATTAAGTTTTATATATATATATATGTTTATATATATATATATAAGTTTTATATATTCTTTTTCAGATTCTTTTCCTTATAGGTTATTACACAATATTGAGTATAGTTCCCTATGCTGTACTGTAGGTCCTTGTTTGTTATCTGTCGAGACTCTATATTTTGGCATTCTTTCTTTTTCCTAGCTCTGCTTCTCTGTTTACGGCCCTAGGAGCAGAAAGAAATGTTAAAAAAAAAAAACGTTTTTCTTAACCCAGGTTGTCCAAGGAGGAACAAAGGGAAGCAGAACAAAGTCCACTTGTCTTCTTTTGAGTCCTTTTAGCAAAAGGAAATGAGCTTCAGCCTTATAGGGGAACTTGCAGTTAGATACGAGTGTAAAAATTACCAAGGAAGTTATGGTCTCCATCCCAAGAGGTCTTCGAAAATGTTAGGGAAACCTATCGAGCCATCTGCAGCAAGAACATCTGTCTTGAAAGAGGGAGGCGTAAAATGGAAGGCGCTGCAGCTAGCCTGCCTGAGGATGCTCTCAGAAGCCTCAGCAGAAATATGTGTGTGTGGGTGGGGGGATGAGGGGGGCCCGAATCGCTTTGCCCTCAAGAAAATCTGGTGCTTCAGCGAGGGGTCTCAGCCTAGCTGCTGCTGGAGAGAGGATGACATTCAACTCTGCAAAGGGCTTCAGCCAAAATCCTGTCCTGTTTAGGCCCAGGCTCTTTGAGGTGCTCCCAGAGGCAGCCCTACGCACCCTGGCCCCAGACTGGGCATTTTAGGCCCGCGAATTTGGGTGATGCAGAAAACAACGAAGGCAGAAATGTCAGAAGTAATTAAACCAAACGATAGCTTAAACCCCTGTAGAAATCAACACACCCGGTTTAATCACCTTCTTAAGCTAGCACAAGACTGCAATTCTGTGGAGAGGGGTTCTTTATTTCTCTGGATCGTTAACAAGAACTGCATATCTTGAGCTTGCTTTTGGTTCAGATGCTCCCGGGGAGAGGTGATGAGGGTGGGGCTGGGGGTGAGGACTCCGAAAAGAAAACAAGATATAATGAAATCTCATTTGAGGTCCTCTCTCGTCCCCTGCTCCTGGCGCTGTCCGCACTCGGGGCAGCCCGCCCTCCCAGCGCCCAGGCAGAGGCACAGTGCTGAATGTGATAAATGAGGCCATTAGAGAAATTCATTTCTCTTTATTAGTCTGTGTCAGATCCTTTCTATTAGTGGCTGGAAACGACCTCTCTTCTGCAGTAAAATGTCATGCCAGTTCACTCCTTTTATTTGTTCTGCACCAACGAGGCTCAAACTCTCCCTGAATTAGTGCAGTGAGATTTATTTTCTCCAAATTTTGAACGGCTTAAGAGAGATTGCGGGGGAAAGTGGGCAGGGGGGTCGGCGGTGGGATGAACTGGGAGATTGGGATTGACATATATACCCTAAGATGTATAAAATAGATAACTAATAACCTGCTGTATAAAAAATAAATAAAATAAAATTCAAAAAAATAAAAATAAAAAAAAGAGAGAGATTGGGCTGGAGGGGGCGGCCAGGTGGGAGGCGACATAGGGAAAAGCGTGGAGAAAGATCGGGGAGGGAGAAGGCGAGCTCTTCTGGAGGTCAGACGTCCTCGGCTCTCTGGAAATAAAGGCCAATGGCCATCTTTCACATCTCGTTCATCATCGTCCAGGCACTGGGGACCGAGTTTCCACGTTTCTGCTTCCAGCCTCTGAAGGGTACTGATCCACGGTGGGAGAGATCTGGGCAGCGGGAAGAGGAACTCCTTAAAACCCATTTTCTAGTAGGACAGACTGAGGCTCAGGGAAGGTCAAGAATGACAGGACCAGTATCCCACGCATGACCGGAAATCCCCCTTGCCACCCCCTGCCTGGCTCAGACAAGGGCATTCTTGTCCCCGGAGGGTAAAGTGCCCAGCCCTCCTGGTCCCTGCCCTAGTCCCCCCACCCCACCCCAGGCCCACAGTGGAGGCTGCTGGAAAGGACTCCTTGAAGGTGGCTTCCAGCCTCTTCCCCAGTCTTATGGGGTGATGTTGGAGGATAGCTTAAAATATAGGTCAACGCTTAGGCAGGTGTAGGATGGGCAACTGGGGAAGGGGCTGGGAACTGGGCCGGGAACAGCCTTAAAGAAGGCCATAGCATCACTGCAGCCACAGAACCCAGCTGAGTCACTGGGACACTGAGCCTGTTTCTCAGGGGTGGTACAGAGCATCTCAGCAGTCCCCACACTTGAGGTAGCAGGTAGTAGTCAGGGCGATCGAGAGATGCAGGTGGATAGAGCACGGGAGCCACAGGCAGCCCTACCAACACTGGCTGTGGTTCATATGAAAAGCTGTGGGTGAGCACCGATGTCATCCGAACTCCTGGGCTCAGGGATCCAGGGATCAGGGTGGGTGGAGCCAGAGGCAGGAGCCTGGGGAGGGTGGGGTATGAAGGGAGGATTTGGGAACTGATAGTGCAGCTCAGGCCTGGGGAGAGGGGCCATGGCAGCAACCAGGAGGCCTGTTCTGTGCTCCACGGGTCCTTGCTTAACATGGGGGAGAGGATGGAAAGCACGTTTTCTTCTACTGAGAGATGGCAGAAGCCATAGAAAACACCCCCAGATATGCCCTCGTCTCACACACACACACACACACACACACACACACACACACACACACGCGGGAGATCTGACACCTGCAGGGGAGAGGTTTATAAAATGGACCAATGCTAGAGCTCTGCCTGGAAGGTGCACGCTGTCCCCCAGTGGAGGGGACAGTGCCTCCACCCCCGTCCCCAAAAGCCCAGCTCTGTGCGAGACCTCAGACCTGACTGTTGCTCACCTCTTCGACTTCATCTCCCTCCATTCTCCTACCTTGCTCCAGCCACAAGTGCCTGGATTTTGTTCCAGAAACATGCCAAGCTCATTTCTCTCTGAAGTGCTTTGCGTTTTCCCCTGCTTGGCATGCCCCTCCCTCAGACCTTTGCCTGACTGCCTCCTCATCCTTCCAGGCTTAACTCAAATGTCACCTCCTCAGAGAGGCCCTCCCTGATCACTCTCCTCCCTGCGGAGGCCAGGACAGTGGCAGACGAGGTCACTCTCTCCCCCCAGCCCAACTCCAGGGCTGGTATCTGGGAGACGCAGTCACCGGCAGCTCCCTCCTCCCCGCCCCACATGCCACGCACGCTGTGTACACAAAACACATGATGCTTGCACACGCATTGCGTACAGATAACACGTAGCCCTGCACACACACTGCATACAATAGAGGGCATAGGCACCCTGTATTCACAGCACACAAACTCTGCACCCCAGCTCCGTACACACAACCCATATGTTCATAGTACTGCGGAGACGTAACACTGTGTGTGCACACGCAATTAGAACACCTAGGACAACCCACTTACACAATGCTCACACTTGCTCCCGTTGACAGCCTACATTCAACCCAGGTGCACACACGTGCACCGGCACACCCACGCACCATCAGCAGCTGCCCACCCTGCCTCCAGCCGGTGAGGAAGGAACGTGCAGTGACCGCGGCCACCGCGGGGATGGGGCAGGGGCTGCGCCCCCCACCACCTGGCACGAGGCTGCGGATTATTAGTTCCTGGTAATTTAGTGCCCTTGTACAGAGTCGATTTGTGCCTTTCACTCCTAATTGATCTAGTGGCTGTTTAAATGGCAGCAGGCATCTGTTGAGAGTAGGAAGGTTCATAAGGCGCAATAATTCATAACACCGTCTGGAATTTGCCTTTCATGTCCCTCAGCTAAACCACTGCAGGTCTCTGCTTAAATCACAGCCATGAAGGCCTTCTTTGGTATTCCACTCAGGGCCAGGAGAATCTTGCATTAAACTGGGATCAGGTTAGATTAGACTATAATATGCTGCGGTATTAGTGGCTGCAAATGAAGACTTACACTGGAGTTTAACCCCTTCACCTGGTTTTCTCTTTGTCTTCAGTGGATGGCTGAGCGAACCCATTGTTTTCCCACCAGCTTCCTGAGGGGGCCGAATAGCTCTTCCAGCAATTTGGGGCTGCAGATGGGCTACCCTCAGATATTGACCCTTTTTTCCTCCAGACTGTGACCCAGCCTGCAGCCTTGGAGCCCAGCTATTTACGCATCAGCTCCCAAAACAAGGGTCAGGGAGATAGTGTCTAGAGACAGCTTTGCCAAGCCACGCAGCTCATCTGTGGCAGGAATTCATCTCCCCTCAGCCCCCGCTGCCCCCGAGCTTGAGTAGAATGACCAGTAGGTATAGGTTTGAGTGTGGATGGGTCTCAGCACCTTCTGCCTTTCTGCCCAGAATTATTAGAATCCCAGGATGGGACAGGCTCACAGGGGTCCCCCATCAGCCTACAAACACTTGGTAGGCTGAATGTTCAGTCCTTCTCAGCACGTTTAATCACAGCACGCTGGAGGAAGAAGCATGATCTGTTTTCATTTTCAGGACTTACTGTGCTTTCCAATATGGTCGCCACTAGCCACATGTTGCTATCTAAATTAAAATTAGTTAAAATTAGACAAAATAAAAAATTCAGTGTCCTAGACCCAAGAGCCATATTTTATTTATTTTTTTAATAGCTCTTTATTGCAGTGTAATTGCTTCACAATACTGTGTTGGTTTCTGTTGTACAACAAAGTGAATCAGCCATATGCATACATATATCCCCATATCCCCTCCTTGAGCCTCCCTCCCACCCTCCCCATCCGACCCCTCTAGGTCGTGGCAAAGCACCGAGCTGATCTCCCTGTGCTACACGGCTGCTTCCCACTAGCTATTTATTTTACATTTGGTAGCATATATATGTCGATGCTACTCTCACATCGCCCCAGCTTCGCCCTCCCCCACCATGTCCTCAAGTCCGTTCTCTATGCCTACCTCTTTATTCCTGCCCTGCAGCTAGGCTCATCAGTACCTTTTTTTTTTTTTTTTTTTAGATTCCATATGTTTGCGTTAGCATACGGTATTTGTTTTTCTCTTTCTGACTTACTTCACTCTGTGTGACAGAGTCTGGGTCCATCCACCATGGAGGTTCCTTAAAAAACTAAAAATAGAATTACCATATGACCCAGCAATCCTACTACTGGGCATATACCCTGAGAAAACCGTAATTCAAAAACAGCCATATTTTAAATGTCCATTGGCCTCATGAAATTAGTGGCTACCATATTGGACAGCGGAGACTGTAGAATGTCTTCAAGGAAATGGTGACTTCGCATAAGAGGGGTTTGAAGGAAGCTCAGGAAGTTCTGTTGGGCAGTGCTGGCTACAACATCCCCATCGGCAGAAGCCTGGGGACCAGACCCAACATACATACTTTCTCCTCTCCCAGCACGCAGAACTTAACTCAAAAAGAAAGGAGCTAGATTTTGTGGTTCCAGGGCACTGAGGTGAGCAACCAGAGAGGGATGTGCCGTTGCTTTTGGGGAACCGTGGTGGGAGGGAATGGGGCTCCAGAGTCCAGTGTCAATACCCATGTAAACACATGTGCACGTGCTGGGTGTGAAGACATAGCTGTTCACTCATGCTGCAGAGAAATGAGAACGAGATGCACTTATATATGCAAATGGGGTCACACACCTAACATATAGATATTCAACAAAGATTTATTAGGATCCACATGCCGCTGCTAGACTCTGGGCAGACACTGAGGAGTAAGGTGGGCTTGCTTCTTGCCCTCATGTAGCTGAGAGTCTAGTGAGGAAGGCAGGTGGTAAAGCAAACCACCCAGGGAGCCGTTGGCATAGGTTGAGGGGAGGGGCAGTCGGGGAACCTTCCCAGAGTGGGTGAGGTCGAAGCCAAGACCCATAGAGTAGCCGGGTAAGCACTTCAGCTTACATCCACCCATCATAGAACCATCACACGCATGCACACACTCACACTCACATATTCATCATTCACTGGTTCATTGTCAGTCACCGAATATTTATTAAGTGCCTGCTGGCAGCATCAGGGCAAGGTCCTAAGGATACAATGGTCATTGAGACAAAGACAGTCTTGGAGGAAAACACTGGACAAATAATGATGCAAATAATTATTTGATTACAGTTGTGCTAAGTGTGTGATGACAGAAGCGTGTAGGGAGGTGTTACACGTGTGACTGGGGTGTCTGACCTAAACTGAGTCGGCCAACAGATGCAGGACAGGTGGAGACTTCTGCCCACCACGTGTGACGAGTACTCAGGTCCACATCCCTCCACGTACGCTTGCAAACACACAGGTGCTGCCCTCGGCTGGCTCCACGCAGCCAGGGGCGGGTGTGTGACCAACCACAAACGTTCACATCCAGGACTTTTCTGGACACTTCCCATATTTCCTTCCCAGATTGACACTGAGCCAGAAATGGGAACCTACTTCTGTGAAGGGTTATACCCAGCATCCCTCATCAAATATCTGTGCAGTTTATCTGGACCAAGAGAAAAGTTAGGCCCCTGGTGGGGAGGAACAGAAGCCTCTGAGGCCCCAGGAATCAGGAGACTGAATTCTCTGTGCCAGGGCGTGAAATACTGCCGTCTAGGCTGACCATGGGGACTGGGGCCTTTCTCAGGGAGTGGGACCCTGGGAGAAGAAGTGACGGCAATGTGGGAAGGGACCCTTGTGGCTTCTGAGCCCCGACGGCAGCAAGTCTCTGAGTGCGCATGTGTGAGCTCTTGATGTCCCCGCAGGCACCCTCTTTTCCCGCTCCTGACGCTGCTGTTTGAGAAATGTGAACAGGCCACCCAGGGCTCTGAGTGCATCACCTCCGCCAGCTTTGATGTGGACATCGAGAACTTTGTCCACCAGCAGGAACAGGAGCACAAACCCTTCTTCAGCGATGACCCAGAACTGGACAATCTGGTAAAGACCCTCCAACCCCCGCCCCGGCTAGGGTCTTCCTACCTTCTGATCCCCTCCAGATGCCCTAGAAGCGATCCTTTCATTCATGCATTCAACAAAGAAATTTACAGGCCCCCTGTGGGCAGGCACTAGGTGTACCCTTCCAGCGTCTGAGAACCTTAAACCAAGAGTTGCATGCAAAGGTGTTGCTGCCAAAGCTCTCCCCTCCTCTGCTGCTGCGACACCAGCATCACCTACAACCCCCTTGCGGTGCAGACGGGAGGAAAGGAGGGTCATGGCGCCCAGAATGTCTGGTGCAGCTGTTCCAAGAGCTGGAGTCCTGGCACGCTGGTAAACCTGTCTTGGGCTGCCCAGAGAGGAGCTGATGGCCATGTGCTACAGTGTGGAGGCTGAGGATGACGGGCACAGTCAAGCAGATCAGTGCGTAGGAAGACCGGAAACATAGTCACACTGAGAAGATCAGCAGATGCCCTGCCCATTTAGGGGGACGCAGTAGATCAGGCTCCCAAACCTAGCCTGTCATCCACATCATCACTACAGCTTTAAAAAGTACACGGTCCTGGGGCCCACCACCTGGAAACCGTGATTCAGTAAGTTTGGTGGGACCTATGAAGGTACATTTTTAAAGGTTTCCCAGACAGCTGCAATCTTCAATAAGGCTTGGTAACCACTAGATTAGATGATACCTGAAATTCTCATCTAGCCCTGGGAATCCTGTTGAGAAAGAGCGCTGTAGAGAGGCTGCTCTGTGTGTTCATCATGACAGCGGCCATCCTGGGATTATTAACCACAAGTCTTGATTTTTCTGTGGGTGGATTACCCAGATGATGCACGGTGAATTTGGAAACTCTGAAAAACTCTCTTCCACAAATTGATTGATTATAGCACTGACCTCTTGCAGTGAGAGTTTAGTTAGTACCTACTCCCAAAAGGGAAACAGAATTAGAAAAGCAAATGTGACTCCAAAAAGGAAGGAAGAAAAACACACATACACAGTGCACCGGCAGAACAGATTTAAATGACTTGGGTATTATTCTGTGTGGTGAATTATCCACCCCACTGCTTTTCTCAAGAGTTGATTATGCTACTTTATGGAGGCCAGAAGAGCGACCAGGAGAGCCCCCCAGCCTGGCCTGGAAATCTGTGAAGTGTTATGATGTGTTTAGAGGACAGAGGATAAGCACCTGACCGGGGTCAAGAGCGTTAGTGCAGGTTTCTGGGAGCCGCAAATCCACCTCTGCTTGCGCCTGGCCCTCCCTCTCCCCTGGCTGAGATTGAGCAGACATCCTTCCTGGGAGCCCAGACCACTGTCTCTCAGGTCCCCTAGGAGAGCTGTCCCCGTGCAGGTTCTCCAGTTGGTCCAGCAGTAAGTGCAGGCTGGCCTGGCCCTGCCCTGCTGTTCGGTTGCTCAGAATCTCAGAACTGCAATTGTGAATCGGGTCTTTAGAAGCTACACCCGCAGCAGCCATGGAACCAGGAAGTGAGGCAGCCGTTTCTGCAGGAGCTGGAATGGGCACTCCTCTCCCTTGACCCCAGAAGAAACTGAGGCCTAAATTGGTAGGAAATACCTAAAATAGGCTGAGAAATATGAAAGAATTTAAACCTTCAGAGGTAGGAGTCCTGGGGAAACAAACCTCGCAGACCTTGCCCACTACCACCTGCCAGGTGAGCTATAGAAGACCCCCGAGGACAGCCTCTTATTCAAGCACAGCCTGGAAAATACCAAATAGTGTGGCCGCCTCCCTGTTCTCCCCTGGCCCACACTACCTGGGTCTCTCATAGTTCTGTTCACTCAAAGATTCAGATTTCTTCATTAATCCAACAAAACTTGGTTAGTATCTGCTACGTGCCACG
>NW_021146438.1:0-25000 GCF_002837175.3 Physeter macrocephalus
TGGGCATCTGAAGGCTCCAACCAGAGCCACAGGAGAGAGTGGGAGTGGGAAGTGAAGGAGGATTCTGTAGCCTCAATGATGTGGCCTGACCCAGGGGCTCCGCAGAGACACCAAGAAGCCCTCGAAAGGCAGTGACCACATGGTCACTCATCCACCATTCACTCTACATCAATTTCTGCGGGCCCTTTGGGAAGGTCACTGTGCTAGACACTGACAGTAGACGAAGCTGAGAAAAATCGAACGGCATTAAAACAAAAAAAAAGAGATTTGGGCTACACTTAATGAAACTTAATCACAGCTCTGCCACCTTTTAACTGTGAGAATATGAAGTTATGACTTTAGCTGTAGTTTCCAAAATGTGTTGGAAGGTATTAATCGCAGGTTTGAAAGTGACATTCGATGAGGCTTGTGAAGCCCTGAGCACCTGCCTGGCACTTGGTAAACACTGTACCCTAAATAATCCCCAATTTGGGGTTTCAAATAACCCATTCCAATAGGAAACCATCAGCAATCTGCCCAACAGCCAATCAGTGACCCTTACCATGTCCACGGGGACCCAAGGAGAGGCCAACGCTGACCCACTCAACCATTCCCAAAGGACCCCAACACTCACTGCCCAGGAAGCAATGCAGTCACCCTCGCAAACCTCCATCACTGGCCCCCTAGGTCTCCCATCCACTGGTTCCCATACGCTACCCTTAGCACCCCACTTTACTGATTTCATAGATCCTCAACCACTGTCCCCCTTGCGTGTGTTACTATGTGAGCCTCAAAGCCCTCCAACCCCTGAAGCTGCCGCTCCCAATCAACCACTGCCTCCTACAGCGCCCCAAGCGGTGGATCACTTCCCCGAATGTCCCCCAGCCCCAGGAATAGTTCCTAGGAACCTGAGGGCAGACACAGGGAGCAGCATATTCTGGACTGCCTGTTCCTGGGACAATCTGGCTCCTCCTGCTGAGAGCAGACCACAGGGGGGCAGATGTTTCCTTCTGTGTTACGGAGGAAACCATGGTCTGGCTGATGAAGAAGTATGTGTTTTTGTTTTGTTTTGAATTAATTAATTTGGCTGCGTCGGGTCTTAGTTGCGGTACGCAGGCTTCTCTCTAGTGGCGTCTCGTGGGCTTAGCTGCCCCGCGGCATGTGGGATCCTAAACTTCCCCGACTAGGGATCCAAGCCGCATCCCCTGCGTTGGAAGGCAGATTCTTAACCACTGGACAGCCAGGGAAGGCCCCAGAATGTGTTTGTTGGAATAGATTTGCTGGGGAGAGTGATGGGGAATCCGTGGGGTGAGTATCAGGGGTGTTTCCAGGGTGAGTGATTGGGGAGATTTACAGTGGGTGGCGGGGGGGTGTCTCTGAGGAGAGTGATCTCCTCCAGGGCATTGGTAGGGAGAATGACTGGTGGGGACTGCGTAAGGTGAGTGATGGGAGAATCTTTTGACTGCGTGACAGGGAGTCTGTGGGGTGAGTGATGAAGTTCTGAGTGTTGGGGGCAACTTTCTCTAATTTAAGTTGGATGTATGGTTCATGAAGTTTAACCCTCTCCTTTTGCTTTTCTGTATGTATGTATATAAGTACTTTTGTAACCGTTAAACTCCAAGTATAATTTTACTGTTGGGTTTTATATCATTGGTTCATGAGACTTGCTCATTTGAGGACAGTGAAACATGCATATGAGAAGGGACCTAAGCTTGGAACCTTATAGGAGATGAAGCTTGTCGAGCCCTTAGCACCTTCCTGGCACGTGGTAAACAGTGACTAAAATAAAAATCAGCAAGTTGCAGAGTCAGGTATCAGGTACCGTGTTTAATTTCACACAATCCTGTCAGCTAAATATTATGTTCATTACTACACCCATTCTGTGGATGAGGAAACTGAGGCTGAGTGCTGTTAAATAATTTGCCTTAAGGTCCAAAGGGAGGTATAGGGAATCGGTCCAACGTCCGCCTCATTCTAAATTGCACACAGCTGCCACTATCCCATCTGGTTCTCTACATAATCCAATTCCAGATACACCATTTCCGTTTCCTGTTGCCTTCAGAGAGTTTACGTTTTGGAGTGGCCATGTCTGGTGTGCCTACTCTGAGTTCTGGACATTTCACTGCCTATCCAGATTATTAGAATAGGATGCTTTTCCAGTCTTTGCCCTGAGGCATGTGATGATACACATGTGTCAACTGCCGGCAAAGAAAGAACTATAATCCCATTTCAGGGATTGAAGCTTGCCATCTGCTAAGGGCTCAACTCTGCCTTTTGAGATGTTTCAGTAAACTAATAAGGAATGTGAAGACATTATCTCAAATTTTGGCGAGCTGCTGTGAGGTCATAAATTAAATTAAGCCCAAGGCTGATGTTCTCACTATGAGACAGCAAGTTTCCTGTCTGGGTATTTGTTGGCTGAGCAATTCTTCTGGGAAGAGAATGAAAATTATTTTATTGATGGGGCTCTCTGTTCATCCCTTGCTGTATAAGACTAAGAACTTGGCATGTGTTTACATGTATAATTTGGTATTTAATATCAAGTATGTGGTTTTATTATCCACATTTTGTAATTGCACATTTCTTCCAGGTGCTCAATCCATCCCTGTCCAGAGAGTTTTAAAAATACAAATTCTAGGGGCTTCCCTGGTGGCGCAGTGGTTGGGAGTCCGCCTGCCGATGCAGGGGACGCGGGTTCGTGCCCCGGTCCGGGAAGATCCCACGTGCCGCGGAGCGGCTGGGCCCGTGAGCCATGGCCGCTGGGCCTGCGCGTCCGGAGCCTGTGCTCCGCAACGGGAGAGGCCACGACAGTGAGAGGCCCGCGTACCGCAAAAAAACAAAAACAAATTCTAGTGTGAAAGCAAGCTATGGTTGTTAGAGAAAAATTTAAATGACAAAAAGTGAAAAAAAAATGAATAGGATGCTTGTGAGACAAGTGGGCGGGCGAGAGGGCGCCTCCCCAAGAACTTAGTGGGCTACAGTTTTATAATCAAAGGAAAAGTGGGGAGGGGGAGAAGACCACCTTCTTCCTCATTCTTGAGTAATCGTCATGCTTCCATCATCAGCTCCTCCTCCAGGTTGGGCAGGGGAGTTTTTTTGTCCCTACATGGTCAAGCCAGGACTGTAAAAATTATTTTAGGTCTCTGTATGATGAGTACCTTTCCATAAATTATTGTTTTTTATGTGCGCAGAGAGCACGCCCTGGGGGTCATTCCCTACTGAGCTCACTGGGCAGGATGTGGGTCTCCTGCCACCATTGTTTTATTGTTTTGGGACATGTCTCAAACTTGTCACATGGTTTTGTTGCTAGGCGAGCCTGCTTGGTTTTGTGGTTAAGTAAACCTGCTTTCTTGAGTGATCATTAACTTACAGGGGTCTCCCATACTTTTTTCTTCACTTACAATACCCTAGTGAGATTAACTATTAATTACCTAATTTGTCCTTTACTCTGTCCCTATCACTGGGACACTTCATTTAAATGGAGGAGACAGAAGAAAAGTCAAGTTAAGAGGAAAATACAATTAGTCGGGACAATGCCAGCAAGCCCAGGTGGGCAGAATTTTCAGGAGGCTTTTCCATCCTCAGAAGCGTACCCTAGAAAAGTGGGCAGTCGTGGCCATAAAGTAAACAGTGGGGCAGATTTCAGGAAATGGAGTGAGGGAGAGTGAGGATCTGAAGGAAAGGATCTGAAATGAACCTCCTCATTAATGGTAACACGGAAGCATTTCACGGTCATGGGAAGGATAGCCATTACAAGGGAATATCACACAAAATAACACTGAAATAACTCAGGTCTACAAATTCATGATCGCACAAGAAAACGCATTTCAGACTCAGGGAGAATGGTGATGCTTGGGAAATGAAACAAGAACGAAAAGTCTGGGACGAACCCTAAGACTGGTAAGAGGGTCACATTCCTTGAATAACATATTCTCACCCAGCTATTCTTCCATTCGTTCAACTCATCTGCCCATCTATACATCCATCTACTTATCCGTATTTCCATCCATCCCATCACACCTGTATTTCCATGTATCCATCCATTCTTCTGTTCATCTCTACCAGGTAAGGTTCAATTACGAAAATGGAAATCACTCTAAGTATTTAAGACAAAGGAAATTTCACCAATAAAATTGGTTACACAGTTGATAGAAGAGATGAAAAATTCAACAGAGGACAATAAAGCAACCTGGAAATGAACTACAGCAGGAGACCACCACCAGGACAAAGGGAAGGGGAAGTGTGACAGAGCCCAGGGATCTGGACACCCAGAAGAAGCTGGACCATGGCAGGTCTTCCCCTTTGGGAGCTGGAGGCTCAGAGGGGATGCAGCCACTGCCAGAGAGGTTGCACAATGCATAGAGAGGGGAAGAAATAAATACCTTGGATTTTACATTTTCCTCCTTGATTTTAATCTCCAGCAATTGACTCAGTAACTGAACCTAGTTGGAAGCCAGCTAATAAAGGTACTTGGAAAATGTAGCCTGCAGGGGTAAATCCCATTAGTACAGAGCAGTGTAGGTGAGGGACCAGGAAATGGTCTGACAGCACACTAGCTAAGGACTGATCTGTACATCCACCCATCCTTTCCCATGGATCCAGTCCAGAAGACCAGACGTGAAACTGGACAGAGGTTATTTCTGGCTGAGAAAAGTCAGCAAGTATGACCTGATACACAGAGGTAAGCTGTGGTGAGAGAGATGCCTGGGAGACAGAGACTCTGTCCCTCTGAGCTTCTGTGCCCTGCCTTTCACCATGTCCGGAGGAGAGAGAGTGGTTCAACCCACAATCCCAGCCATGCTTCTCTAGGACCCTCCAATTCTGTGGCAAATTGTAAGAGGAGGTTCTGGACTAGGGCTGCAGAGACAGACAAGGGCACTCTCCCTTGGGATTTGGGGGCTCACGTGTTAGATCATCTGAGGAAGGGGCTGCTCACCTAGATCCAGGTGAGTCCACAGGTGAGTAGGAAGCTGGTCCTCATGAGGGTTCCCTTAAGCAGGGTCAAACCCAGGGGCTATAAAACACCTTTCTCTACAGACATAATAGTCATCTGAGCGAGAAGAGAGAATGAAGTTGAAGAAAGACAACTGTGGAGAGAAAGGGCCTTGGATTTTTCAAGGTATGGCAAATAACCCTAAAAGGCAAGAGGAAAGGAGTGTGTATGGAAGCGTGGAGGGCAGAGGCGAAGAGAGGAAACCTTGGCAAGATTATATGTAAATATAAATCCAAATTAAATAGAAACATAAATATAATTGTGTTTGTGTGCATACGTGTATACATGATGATACATACATTGTCAACCTAAACAAATGTAGGAAGCAAGAATCAAGCAGAAAGCATTTATTTGGGATCAAAGAATTGCAATTCAGGGCACACAGATTCAGGTAGCAACCCAAACAGCGTCCCACACGGAAGTAAAAGTCAGGGGTTTTTAAAGGCAAAAAAGGGAGATTTGTACTACAAAGAATTTTTATTGGAGGGACTTCCCTGGTGGTGCAGTGGTTAAGAATCTGCCTGCCAATGCAGGGGACACGGGTTCGAGCCCTGGTCTGGGAGGATCCCACGTGCCGTGGGGCGGCTGAGCTCGTGCGCCACAACTACTGAAGCCCACGTGCCTGGAGCCCATGCTCCGCAACAAGGAGGGGCCACCGCAATGAGGCCCGCGCACCGCAATGAAGAGTGGCCCCCACTCGCCGCAACTGGAGAAAGCCCATGCACAGCAATGAAGACCCAACGCAGCCAAAAATAAATAAATAAATTTATTTTTTTAAAAAAAGAATTCTCATTGGAGTTGGAGGCAGAATCTAGTCTTAGATGAACATGGTTGAGTGCTAAGGCTATAACTAGAGGGTGGAAAAAGTTCGTTGCAGTGACAAGTCGCAGGTGTTCTTGCAGTGTTCTTGAAATATCTGTGGCTTGATCCAGTTCAAAAGTTCATGGTTCCACCTGGTGGGGACGTGCGTAAGGTCCTCCCCCTTAATGGCTTCCTGGATCCATTTTTAAAACCCTTGACATAAATGACTCCATTTAATTTCACATTTCACAACATCATATATAATCTCAGAGTTGGGAATGCCAGAGTGATACGCAAAGAGTTATAAGCTTTAAGCTTGAAGACATAAATTCAACTATATAAAATGAAATTTGGATAGCAAATCCAAGCTAAATGAAATCAAAAGACAATGACAAACCAGGAGAATATATTCATGTTCATGTTATAGACTAATGACTGTATTTCCTAATATGAAAAGAACTTGTCCAGGGTCTTCCCTGGTGGCACAGTGGTTGAGAATCTGCCTGCCAACGCAGGGGACAGGGGTTCGAGCTCTGGTCTGGGAAGATCCCACATGCCGCAGAGCAACTAGGCCCGTGAGCCACAACTACTGAGCCTGCGCGTTTGGAGCCTGTGCTCCGCAACAAGAGAGGCCGCGATAGTGAGAGGCCCGCGCACCGGGATGAAGAGCGGCCCCCGCTCGCCGCAACTAGAGAAAGCCCTGGCACAGAAACGAAGACCCAACACAGCCAAAAATAAATAAATAAATTAATTAATTAATTTTTAAAAAAAGAACTTGTCCAAATCCTTAAGAAATATGGGCTAATAATGATGGAGACAGATATGAATAGTCAGTTCATTGAATGGCAGAACAGATTAGAATGGAAAATATTAATCATCATGAAACCTATTTAAAAATGCTCACCTTCATGCCTAAAAAGATAAATTCTAGTTAAAACTATGATGGGGTACATTTTTCATTGTTAAGAATGGAAAGATCAAAATCAGTGCTATTGCAACCTGCTGTTGAGGTTGGAGTGAAGCAGAGACTCTCATCACATTGCAGGAGACGGTGATGCAAATTGGCACAATTTCCTGGAGAGCCATTTGGCCAATCTATCAACACTAGTAATGCATGTGCCCTCTGAGGGATTCACATTCATACAGACATTTTAGCAGACAGGCATACCTTGGAGATAGATCAGGTTCAGTTCCAGACCACCACAATAAAGTGAAATAAAGTGAGTCACACAATTTTTGTTGTTGTTGTTTCCCAGTGCATATATAAAAATTATGTTTATACTATATAATCTGGTAAGTGTGCAATAGCATTATGTCTAAAATAAAGAAAAACAACCCAATGTACATACCTTAATTCAAAAATACTTTACTGCTAAAACATGCTAACCATCACTTGAGCCTTCAGAGTTGTAATCTTTTTGCAATAGTAACATCAAAGCTCACTATCACAGATCACCATAAAAAATAAAATGAAAAAGTTTGAAATATCGCGAGAAATACCAAAATGTGACACAGAGACATGAAGTGAGCAAATGTTGTCGGAAAAATGGTGCTGATAAACTTGCTCATCGCAGGGCTGCCACAAACCTTCAATGTGTTTAAAAAAAAAAAAAGGTGCAGTATCAGTGAAGCACAATAAAGCGAAGCACAATAAAACGAAGAATGCCTGTATATAAAGAGAGAATACATCCTCAAGTGCTCTCCAAAAACCACATTACCGTAACAAAGGACACTTTTATGGCTCTCATCACTAAAGAAATGTCGAAGTTTTTAGGAGTTCTCTGTCAGGCTCAACACCTCTGGGCTCCCAACATGTGTCTCCTCTCTGGGCAGAGTTGTGCGAGGGACGAAGGGGCCGGATACCTGCATTCTGAGAGTGGGGCTTTAAAATCAGTGTAAAAAGTACAGAGAAAGGGTATTTTTCAGAATATGCAATGCTGTTTTCTCCTATAACTATATATACACAAGCATTTAATCGGTCCCTTTCCAACGCGGGACAACTCCAAGACTTTTTAGGAAGGTTGCCTAATGTTTTCCCTGCCTGTACGGAATGGAAGTTCTTTGAAAATGGCGGCCTCCTTATCATAATCCTTATGGGCGCGGCCATGTCGTCCTCCTGACACAGTCCCGGAAAGAAAATGAACCGCGGGGAGACGACGTGACACGCCGCGATAACTATTGGCAGGCAGTGGCTTCAAAGGTTCTAGTGAGCATGCGCACAGTTCAAACCTGCCTTCCAAGTCCAGACAGGAATCCCAAATCGCAAGCGGCCCAGAGCGGCCATTTCGCTTATGTTGTCACGTTGTAACCCGTGAACCGCCTGCGGGATGCTGAGGTGATGTGGAATATTAGCGATGCGGAATCTGTGGGGTCAATGAAGGGAGATCGGCTTGGCGTGAGTGATGTGGGCGTTTGGGGGCCGAGTGATGGGGGCCTGTGGAATGAGTGATGCCGGGTGTGAGGAGTGAGTGGCGGGGACCCATGGGGTGAGTGATGGGGTTCTTAGTGGTGGAGGCTATGGGGTAAGTGGGGTTTTCTAATTTAAGTTGAATGCTTGGCTCGCTGATTTTCACTCTTTCTTTGCCTAATTTCTCTATGTATGTATTTTTGTAACTTGAATTCCAAGTGTGCTTTAATGCAGATTTTATATTGTTGGCCTGGGAATCTTGCTCATATGAGGACAGTGAACGTGCGTCTCAAGAGGGCCTTGGTATGGTACCGGGAGCCATTTGGGGAAGTGATCCACAGCTTGGGGGCGGGGGGCGCTGTAGGAGGCAGTGGTTGATTGGGAGCAGCAGCTTCAGGGGTTGGAGGGCTTTGAGGCTCACGTTGTAACACACGCAAGGGGGACAGTGACTGAGGGAGGATCTATGAAATCAGTAAAGTGGGGTGCTAAGGGTAGCGTATGGGAACCAGTGGATGGGAGACCTAGGGGGCCAGTGATGGAGGTTTGCGAGGGTGACTGCATTGCTTTCTGGGCAGTGAGTGTTGGGGTCCTTTGTGAATGGTTGAGTAGGTCCGTGTTGGTCACCTGGGGTCCCTGTGGACATGGTAAGGGTCAGTGATTGGCTGCTGAGCAGATCAATGATAGTTTCCTACTGGGGTGCATTATCTGGAACCCTATGTTGGCGGTTATTTGGGGGGGGGGTCCTGTGGAAATCACACTCCCTTTGGAAACATTTATTGGCAGTCAGGGCAGTAATGATTTCAGAAGCCTGGCCGTGGGTGACTGGGAGGCATTTCATGACCTTCTTTGGTCTACTCATTGGGGATTTCTAGAGGTCAGTGTGGTCAACGACTATATTTTGGTTGGGGAGGGGAGGGAGAACTGGAGAGGCAAGAAATGGTAAGTGATTGGGAGTCCTGGTGCATGTCTGCAGGTTTTCCAGGTGAAGGTGGAGTTCCATATATTGAATTTGAGTTTTTTGTCAGAAAATGCTGAGCTGTCTATATTATGGATGGGCACTGAAAAGGCCAGAATGTCGGATTAGGCACTCCAGATATGGACAGCTTGAAGCCTCAGCTCTCTGAAGGCAACAGGAAATGTAAATGGAATTTCTGGAAATTGACCACATAGAGGACCACATGGGATAGTGGCAATTGTGTGCAGTTTAAAGTGAGGCGGACCTGGGACTCATTCCCTGTTCTTCCCTTTGCAGAATGAGTGACCTTAAGGCGAATTACATAACAGCACTGTTTCCTCATCCACAAAATGGGTATAATAATGATCATAATATTTAGCTGACAGGATTGCATGAAAATTAAACAAGGTACCTGATACCTGAGGACTCTGCAACTTGCTGATTTTTTGTGTGTTTCCCATATGCCAGGCAGGTGTTGAGGGCTTGACAAGCCTCATCTTGTGTAAGCTCCCTGATGCCTATGATAAAATACCTTCCTTCTCATTTTGGAAACTGCAACTAAAGTACTGTCTGCGTCTTCTCACGGTTAAAAAGTGTCAGAGCTGCAATGAAAGCTTCATAAGTTTAGCCCAAACCTCTTCATCTTTTCTCATTTTTTACCCCAATAGCTAGACTTTTCTGAGTTTTGTCTACTCTCATCTCGAACACAGTGACTTTCACCTAATGGCCTTCAGAAATTCATGTGGAGTGAATATTAGATGAGAACTATGTGGTCGTTGCCTTTCCAGGATTTCTGGTGTCCCTGCAGAGCCCCTGGGTCAGGCCACATCACTGAGGCTGCAGGATCTCCCTTCACAGCCCCAGCCTGACTCTTCCCAGCAGCTTTGATTGGAGCCTTCTGATGCCCACCCAGCTCCAAGCTCCTGGAAAGAGTGGAGCTGTCAGCAAAAGAGACCAAGAATTGAAGCCCAGAAAGGACATGCTTGCTGATGTGAATTTACTGCAGAGGCCCCAGGTCTTGGGTCCAGAGGAGCAGGATGGATCATGTGAGGTAAGCAGGAGCCCCACGGGGACATTTCTCCAGAACTTGAGGGCAGTTGCAGGAAGCAGCATATTGGACTCCCTGTGTCTGAGACAACCTGGATTCTCCTTTGTAGAGCACAGCACAGGTGGCTGATGTTTCCTCATCCATGGGCATTGTGTGTTACAGAGGAAACTGAACTGGCTGATGAAGGATGTGTAGTAGAAGAGGGCTGGCCCCGGGGCAAAGGAAGAAGAAAAAGTACATCCAGCCACAGGCAGTGAAATGCTGATTCCTTCCTTCTCAGCACAGGCAAAGATCCTGCATCTTCCATCCACCGCTGGGTCTTCACATAGTCTCAGCTGGTCCCCACCTGACTCCTCACCTGAGACTGGCTGGTTTCCCCTTTGTCCTCGTAGTTTATAGTCATTGGATACTAGAGCAAGAACTGGCTTTTAAGGACCACGTTGTTTTTCCTACTTTAGAAGATGAATAAAAGTGCCGGAGAATAATGTTTCCAAATTGCCCACAGATATTAATATTTGATATTTTGGAATGAGAAAGCAGGGTTCTTCGGTTATACTCAAGATTTCCTGAAATAAGTTATTCTATTTCATGACATTTTATTTGCATGTTTTTAAAATAATGACCCACTCCAAAGACCTCATTTTAACTTTGTTACCTCTTTAAATACCTTGTTTCTCCAAATACAGACACATTCTGACGTCCTGGGGGTTAGGACTGAATGAAGCATATGAATTTCGGGTCAGGACACACAATTCAGCCCATAGCAGTGACACTGTTGTAGAAAAATGTCTTTCATTTCGTACTAAAGTTGGCTGAATTGTTAAGAGCATTTTCAAAAGCACGTTCAGCTGCGTGTTAAGATACATGATACTTATTAGCTTTTTTTTTTTTTTTTTTTTGCGGTACGCAGGCCTCTCACTGTTGTGGCCTCTCCCGTTGCAGAGCACAGGCTCCGGACACGCAGGCTCAGCAGCCAAGGCTCACAGGCCTAGCCGCTCCGCGGCATGTGGGATCTTCCTGGACCGGGGCACGAACCCGTGTCCCCTGCATTGGCAGGCGGACTCTCAACCACTGCGCCACCAGGGAGGCCCCACCTCGTTCCTTTTTTAACATTGAAAATATTTTGTTTGCTTGCCTTGATTCTGCTTTTGCTCACTGAGATTTTCGAGCAGTTTCTCCGTTCACGTTAGAATGTTCTCCAATAACATTCACATCATCTTGGCTTTGCAGCCTTCCCTCTACTCTGGCCAATACTGTGTTGTTAGGTTTTTTTTTTTTTTTTTGATTCTTTTTTAAAAAAAATAACTCTGCTAATTTAATCAAAAGAGATATGTCATTGTTGCTTTAATTTGTATTTTTTTTACAAGCAGGATAATTTTTTTCCCCAAAGTTTTACTGGTCAATGATTTTTCTTTTGTGATTTACTTTTCTTGTCCTTTGACAATTTATATTTTAGTTTGTCTTAGCCTCTGGACTTTCAAAGATGTATTATATATTAATAACCCATTTTTCTTTGCATATCTGTGTAAATTTCTTTTGCCACTGTTTCCCTTGGAAGTAGTTTTTGGTTTTATTTGCACATGGTTTGTTTTGCTGGGCTTGTCTTTTCTTCTGAAATCCACCTCCTTAGAGGCACTCAATTTTTACCTTTTTAACTAAATGTTTTGGTACTTACTTTCTAATCCTTTAATGACACCCTAATATAGCTCCGTCTCAGATTCTCAGATTCCCAGGTTTATGTTTGGCCCTCTGTCATATACTCCCACCTGCAGCACTCACATGCATGCTTTTCATGCTTACCTTTCCAAGAGGTGGGTTAAATTTTGATTAGCTCAGTATTCCCTGAAATCAACTTACTTCTCCTGTGTGTCTCTCTCTACATAGAACACTTCACTTCTGACACTTATGGTCACCAAATGTGCAGGGATTTTTCCCACGCCAAGCAATTCTCTGTGACACCAGCTGGGTGTCCTACAATTCAGTTCAATTCTGACACTGTCTACCTGGAGACAGTGTCAGATCCCATACGTTAAGGGCTCAGTTCTTCAAGACTCCCTCCACCCCCTTTCAAATGCCAATGGCACGTCCACCTGTGCTTCTGACCTATCGGCTATAAGTCAGAGGTTCTCACAACTCCCTCCTTGGGTTCAATTAATTTACTAGGGCGGCTCACACAACTCAGGAAACCAGTTTACTCGCTAGATTACCAGTTTATTATAAAGGATAATTAAAGGACACAAATCAACAGCCAAATAAAGAGATATATAGGACGAGGTCCGAATAAAGGAGCCAGTTTGTCACGCGGCCCAGCAGTGAGGCCAGGTAAGAATCATGGGATTAGAGATGTATGCATGTAGCCAATATTCAATTAATAAGTCACTCAGTTTATTGCACACAATTAGCACACAACACAGGTTAGTCAAAGTGGGGAGAAAAGGGGTGGGGAGTAAGGAGTCACTTGGCCCAGTGCTCTCATTATAAGGAGTCTGTCAGTAGGATATAATGGTTACACCCCAGGGGATCTTGTCTCGCTCAGTTGCTCCTTCTGTTCCAGTAAAGTCGTTCCTTATATACCCTTAGTTTATCACTCTGAGATGCTCCCAGCCCTATACCAGACATTTCACAACAACGAATGCGGAAGTTCACGTTGGCCACTGTGACTCCATTTTGCACTACTTAACATAGCTTAAATCCTATGAATTTCACACAGAGGAGTAGGAATCATAACATAAAAGAAGTCACATCCCTGGGAAGCCATATATATCATGGCGAAAAAAAATCATTAAAAACACACCCTTGTATGTAAGTGCCCGTTCACCAATGATGACTAATTCTCATTGAGCTGGGCTATGTTGTTACAGGGCTCCGTGTCATTTGAGGACGTGACCATAGACTTCAGCAGGGAGGAGTGGCAGCAACTGGACCCTGCCCAGAGACGCCTGTACCAGGATGTGATGCTGGAGATCTACAGCCACCTCTTCTCCGTGGGTGAGCACATCTGACCTGGGACTCTCGGACGGGC
The DNA here is from genome assembly GCF_002837175.3 of Physeter macrocephalus. Taxonomy (NCBI): domain Eukaryota; kingdom Metazoa; phylum Chordata; class Mammalia; order Artiodactyla; family Physeteridae; genus Physeter; species Physeter macrocephalus. The sequence continues at coordinate 13,206 of NW_021146438.1, forward strand.
CTCCTTGAGGAGATGTCCTTCCTTCTTGTGGCATGCAGTGGGACATCTGAAGAATGTAATCAGTTTGCCCTTGGCTTGTCCCAAACTGTTCATTCCTTTTGGGCATCTTTTGAGTGTTACTTTGTTCCTAGTGAAAGGTGTTGACTTTTCTGATGTGCCAATAAAGCTTCACTGAATGGCCTCTAAAGCCCAAGACCACATCCGAATGCGATATCCTTTCTTATTCACAGGGTGTCACATTCCCGACCCAGAGATCATTTTCAGGATGGAAAAAGGAAAGGAACAATGGATGGCGGAGGCTGAACTCCCACGTCAGAGGTATCATGGTGAGTGACTGTCAAGTCGTGAAGATCTGAGGGGCCCATTATTCAACCTACCACACTTATCCATTCCCCCAGTGGTGGACACAGGTTACCTCCTACTCCTAGTTTCTAAGGCTAATGCCGCCAAACATTATTTTGTGAATGTCCCATAGGAGCCAACATAAGAATTTCTGAGGTGAATAGTCAGGAGTGGGACTGCCTGATCGCTGGATATGCCTACACTGAATTTAGCTAAGTAAACCATGTGGCTCTTCAGGTGGGCTTCACCATCCACACACTCTTGTGGGAATGCACAGGGATTTGCATTTGTACATCTTGCTTGCCAGCATTTAATATTTATCAAATTTCTCATTTATGGCCTATGTTATGATAGAGTTGTTTCATGTTTTAATTTCATTTTTCTAATAACAGAGCATCTCATCATTATGTTACCTGACTGGATTTTCCATCTGTATATTGCTTTTGTCATCTTGTTTTATCCCTTTGTGGAGTTTTATGAAAGCCTTTTTTTTTCCCTTTGTATTTGCCCCCTGACTTCATCAATTTTTTTCCTGTGCTGGATCTTTCTTCTTTACCCCTAATTGCTGTGCCTCCAGCTTGGGCCTCTGTACTTCCCTCTGGTCATCCCTTCACAGAGGAATTACTTTAAATTCCTTAAATTTAAAGGAATTACTTTAAATTCCTTAAATCCCTTTAAAGGGCCCTTTTATTCTCAACACTTAGGCCTAAAAATTTTTTTCTGATGATCCCTTTATCAACCCCTCCAGGCCCCATGCCTAAACTGTGTTCTCTTATGGACAGTTCCCATGGGATGACTCACTTCCTTATTTTGGGGAGCTCAGAAATTGGAATCATTACACAAATCAGAAATTCTTCTCACCTTATACATTTTGTCAGATTCTTTTGTTTCTTGGCTCTTCCACCTCAGTCTTCTAACTCATTTTCTTATTTCCGAAATTCTACCACTTTTTCTTTTTTTTTGGCCACACCACTCGGCTTGTGGGATCTTAGCTGCCTGACCAGGGATCGAACCCACGCCTTCGGCAGTGAAAGTGCAGAGTCCTAACCGCTGGACTGTCAGGGAATTTCCCCCATTTTTTCTTTTTTTTTTAAGGTATTTTAAAAATTTTATTTATTTATTTTTGGCTGCGGTGGGTCTTTGTTGCTGTGTGTGGGCTTTCTCTAGTTGCGGTGAGCAAGGGCTACTCTTCGTTGCGGTGTATGGGCTTCTTATTGCGGTGGCTTCTCTTGTTGCAGAGCACGGGTTCTAGGTGCCCGAGCTTCAGGAATTGTGGCTTGTGGGCTCTGGAGTGCAGGCTCGGCAGTTGTGGCGCACAGGCTTAGTTGTTCCGCGGCATGTGGGATCTTCCTGGACCAGGGCTCGAACCCATGTCCCCTGCACTGGCAGGCAGATTCTTAACCACTGTGCCACCAGGGAAGCCCCATTTTTTCTTTCTGAAAGTACAATTTAATTGACCCTTTTCGTTAGTTCCATGGGTATCACCATAAACCAGCTCCCTATTCTCTCATGCTTGGGTTATTTTGTTCCTAATGGGATTTGTGGATTCCCGGTCATCATGAGTTCGGTCAATATGCCATTGACAGATTTTATTACCCCAAAGTAATAAAAAGAAATATATATATACATACACACACACACACATACACACCAGAAGTGATTAAAAAGAGCATTCTCATTTTTTAAAAATAGTGATAGATGACTGAGGTTTGGGGACAGGACAAGGGTCTGGGATACAGTTTATCCAAGTGATGGAAAGAGAAAAGAAACAAGATGTGATGGTCTTATCATACTCAATATTTATATCTCTGGTAGGATAAAGTAATAGTATGATTTAGCCTTTTTTTTTTTTTAAAGAATCTGTTTTATGTTCTTACTAGCGAATAGGATGATCAGTGACTCCCATTCTTGCGAAAAAATGGCATATTAAGTAGCATAAAGCTGAAAGTTATAACAAAGAGACCAAGGACCAGTATAATAATTTCCAGAATAATTTCCCTCCTATAAAACACTTCTAAAAGGCAGGTCAGCAGGAAGCCTTATGTTTTTTATTCATTCGGGTGTTGAAGTTTTTCTCTTCTCATTGCAGTACCATCTTTTATGATGTTGTCGCTCTGTGGGACTGAATGCACTGCACCCAAAGCCAGGTTCTACTAGGCAGAAAAGGGGTGGAGGGTATTGAGAAGCTGTGATTTATTACCCTGGCCAGAAGTGGTGCATAATGTTGTATGCACATTGCATCAGCAAAAACAGTGTCTGTCACATCGCATTGCAAAGGAAATTGTGAGCTGTTACGTGGCTTGGCTGCCCTGTACCTGGCCACAGTTAACCTCTGTGGAAGAAGGGTGAAACAGATTCTAGGGGACAGCTTGCTTGTCCAGTCTTCCAGTGTACCCTTCTTAGGATATGTATATTCCTAAGTTCAAGAAAACAAACTTCAGTTTCATGGAGAGTTGCAAGTTTGGGTATAGGTATTCTTTCAGTGCTTGGCTATGTCAGGATTGATACTTTAATAGTATTTCAGAGGAATATCTAGGGCTGATGGATTTTGTATTGTTTCTCACGAGTGGGAGGAAGCTGGGAGATTAGTTACAATTTAGATCTGAAAGCTAATGAAGACCTATACAGATGGTCCCTGACTTATGATGGTTTGACTTATGAATTTCTCAACAATGTTGCAAAAACCATACATGTTCAGTAGAAACCATACTTTGAATTGTGAATTTTGATCTTTTCCCAGGATAGTGATATGCAGTACCTTACTCTTGTGATGCTGGGCAGCAGCTCCCAGTCAGCCATGTGATCACAAGGGGAAACAACCAGTACACTTACAACCTTTCTGTACCCAGATAACCACGCTGTTTTTCACTTTCAGTATAGTATTCAAGAAATTGCATGAGATATTCAACGCTTTATTATAAAACAGGCTATTCAACGCTTTATTATAAAACAGGCCTTGTGTTAGATGGTTTTGCCCAACTGTAGGCTAACGTAAGTGTTCTGAGCACATTTAAAGTAGGCTGGGCTAAGCTACGACATTCAGTAGGTGTATTCAATGCATTTTCAACTTATGATATTTTCAACTTCTGATGGGTTTATCAGGACATAACCCCAATGTAAGTTGAAGAGGCTCTGTACTCTGAGCCCCCTCCTTCAACCTTTGGCTATCCACAGATGCTGCCCTATGACACACTTGCCTCTTTTATCCTGTAGTCATCCCACTAGGTCTGGGTATCAAGACCACCTACATGAGTGGAGCCAGTTTGCCCTTGTTCAAATCTAACTTTCCCCAAGGCTGAGCAAAGTGATTTTGGCTAATTACTTAACCATTGTGTGTTTCCTTTTCTTCATGTGGAAAACCAGGATAATAAGTAGTTAGCTCCTGGGGTTGTTGTGAGGATTGAATGAGCTTATGTGTACATCACATAGAACATTGCCTGGCGAATTCTAAGTGCTATACAGATAAGTGCTTGACACATAATAAGGGCTGTGCAACTGTTTTCTCTCATGATCACCATCAGCACCACCACTGGTATATGACTCAGTGATTTCCCTGTGCGCAATCTCAATCAGTTCCATGTGACTTTTCCTCTATCCTTTGCTAACTGTTCACTGTATCTATTTCATCTTTTTCTCTTTCTAGAAGGGGAGTTTGGGCTTGAAACCCCACAATGGGAAATTTCTGAAACAGCTTCATTTCACAATGAGATGTTGGGTGAAGTCACAAGAGATGGCTCATGGTGTTCCATTTTAGAAAAGCTGTGGGAAGAAGCTGACCAAACAAAGAGAGATCAGAAAAATCAAAGTAAACCTTCACATCAGGGGGCTTTCCTCAACAAGAAAAAATTGAACACAGAGAGGGACTGTGACTATAAGGATCCTGGAAAAACCATCCATGCGAGGCCTCACCTTGTTTCTTCACAAAACAGACCTCATAAACACTGCTCTTTTGCAAAAAGGTTGAAACCTAACCTAGAAGTAAATCATCAAAATCAAAGCAACACCACAGAACACCTTGATGAGATGGTTGAATCTGGTCAGCTATTCACCCATAGCTCTTCCAGTGCCAGCTGCAAAAATACTCATACAGGAGAGAACTTCTGTGAAGGTAATTCATGTACAAAAGTCTTCGGCCATAAACAGTCATTCACACAACATCAAGTTCACACTCAGGAAAAACCAGATAAGTGCACTGAATGTGGGAGGGACTTTACCCAGAAGTCACACCTCCTTGAACAACAGAGATTCCATAGTGTAGAAAACCTCCAGGAATGTGGTAAATGTGGGAGAGCCTTCACCCCACAACCAAAACTCAGTGTATATGGGACAGATCATACAGGTAACATACCATATATATGTAAGGAATGTGGAAAAGTCTTTGTTCAGAGGCCAGAACTGGTTACACACCAGAAAACTCACACTAGAAAGAAGCCCCATAAATGCCATGAATGTGGAAAAGCCTTTTTCCAGATGTTATCTCTCTTCAGACATCAGAGAACTCATACTAGAGAAAAACTCTACGAATGCAGTGAATGTGGGAAGGGCTTCTCCCAGAATTCAACCCTCAGTATACATCAGAAAATTCATACCGGTGAGCGACAGTACGTATGCAGCGAATGTGGGAAGGCCTTCACCCAGAAGTCAACACTCAGCTTGCACCAGAGGATCCATTCAGGGGAGAAGTCTTACGTGTGTATTGAATGTGGCCAGGCCTTTATCCAGAAGGCACACCTGATTGTACATCAGAGAAGTCACACAGGAGAGAAGCCTTATCAATGCCACAACTGTGGGAAATCCTTCATTTCCAAGTCACAACTTGATATACATCATCGAATCCATACTGGGGAGAAACCTTACGAATGTAGTGACTGTGGGAAAACCTTCACCCAAAAGTCCCACCTCAACATACACCAGAAAATTCACACTGGAGAAAGACACCACGTGTGCAGTGAATGTGGGAAGGCCTTCAACCAGAAGTCAATACTCAGCATGCATCAGCGAATTCACACCGGAGAGAAGCCTTACAAATGCAATGACTGTGGGAAAGCCTTTACTTCCAAGTCACAATTCAGAGAGCATCAGCGGATCCACACTGGAGAGAAACCCTACGTATGCACTGCATGTGGGAAGGCTTTCAACGGTAGGTCAAATTTCCATAAACATCAGATGACTCACAGTAGAGAGAGAACTTTTGCCTGTTACAAGTGTGGACACACCTTCACTCAGAAATCAGAGCTGATTACACATCAGAGAACTCATATCGGAGAGAAACCTTACGAATGCTGTGACTGTGGGAAATCCTTCAGTAGGAAACCACAACTCAAAGTACATCAACGAATCCACACAGGAGAGAGACCTTACATGTGTTCCAAGTGTGGGAAGAGCTTCAACAACAGATCAAATTTTAATAAACACCAAACAACTCATACCAGAGACAAATCTTACAAAAGCAGTTATTCTGTGCAAGGCTTTACTCAGAAGTCAATTCCTAATATGCATATACGTAAATGAAATAAACTGAATTTCTTGAAGAAAAAAATATTATGAGTCAGATTTAATCATATATTATAGAATTCATGCTTCAGAAAAACTCTAGGGATGCACTGCATGTCACCAAGTTACATTTTATGTGAAGGAAATTACTCAGGAAAGAACTTTTAAGAATGAGTGGACATGTCCATATTTGTACTAGCCTCATTAAAAGTTATAAAATTCACTTGGGGAAGAAACCCTGACTAATGCATTGAGAAGTTTCTGTAGAATATGGTATAAGACAGAATCTTTAGGTCAGCATATTTATGTATATACACACATACACAAACCCTCAATTCTGTAGTGTTTGCTATAGAATTCACTGCAGAACAGGAGGTGTCAATAGATTATATATTTTTTAAAAGAACCTAATATATACACAGATGAATGTACATTTTTTGGTAAATGCATAAATGTGATTCTAGTCTTCACAGTGTCGTTTTTCTCTTCTTTCATGATTAGTTCAGCTCTACCCTCCTCTTTCCACCTCCACCATCTATGGTGAACCTTTTACTCTATGGACTCTTTCATATTTTTATACACGCTCCTAATCATTTACGCCAAGAGTCAGCAAACTGGCCATCAGCCAAATCTGGTTGGCCACCTGTGTTTTTTTAATAAAGTTTTATTGGAACACAGCCATGTTCATTTGTTTATGTATTGTCTGTGGCTGCTTTTGTGCTCCAGTGGCAGAGCTGAGTAGTCATGGCAAAGGCCATATGGCCTGCAAGTTTAAAGTATTTACTCTCCGGCCCTTAAAGAAGGAGTCTGCCAACACTTGTTATCCACACACACTCATTACTATGCTCATAAGCATACACCTATATAGGTACTGTTCCCTTTGTTTTATGAATATCAGACCATATCATATACACGTGTGCACTTGTTCTTTTCACGCTACAATACAGCTGTTCAGTGACTACATTAGTATTCTATCATTATGTGGACATGCTGTAAATTTATTCAACCATCCTCACATTTTTTATTGTTCATTCTTTCCCCCACCTTTTTTGCTACAAGAAAGCAGCAGAATAGCATAATCTGTAAATGGACAGGCCCAGGAGTCAGGTTTCTGTACTTCTACATCAATCAGGCAAGATATTTAACTCATCTGTCCTGGTTTTCAAAAGCAAGATGACAGTAGTGCTACCCCACGAGTCCTCCTGAGAAATAAATGGGTGAATAAGCCTTAACTTTAACTGCATGGAGAGAACCAGACCTTGGTGAATTTGAGTAGGGCCCTGTGTGACCAAATGAATGGAAATGAAAGGATGGGGGTTAGGGATGGCAGAGAGGAGAAGTAAAATAAAGCCTCCTTTAGTATGAAACCAGGGGTGATCGGTAGGAAGGCTGCCCTGCAGCCCTGGTCTCAGGGATTCTGTTCCAGCCTCCAGATACCCCTCAGCCTGGCACTGGGGCTCCTGGGGCTGAGAGGCTGATATCCACAGTGAGGCTGGTATAGAGGGGCTGCGGCTCCTTGGAGAGCAGCCTGTATCCCAGCAAGTTCATGCCATCGCGCCGCCACCTGCGACGGATCTGGGCCAGAAGGCCAGGACTAGGAGGAGGGGCAGGAGGGGCAGCCGTGTGAGCCGAGGGCTCGGGAACAGGTCCAGGACTGGCTAACCCCGCCCCCAACCCTGACTCACCTCTGGGGGCTCTGCTTTTGGCTGCAGTCCTGCCCCTCCACCATATGGTAGCAGCCAAAGAGCAGATGGGGCCGTGAGAGGACCATCCCACTGAGTTTCAGCCTTACAGGGGAGAGGGCAGGGAGGCCAGATGCCTGTCTCCTCTGATAGAGTCCCCATGCCACACCCGGCCCCTCAGGCCAGAGTGGATTGCGTCTCCCGGCAATCCGACATAGCTCATGTCCCCTCTCAGTCTAGGGCGGCCTGTGTCCGCCACACCATGGAGGGACCTGCTGCCCCCTGTGCTAGGCTCCCTAGAGCAGGGCCCCCTACCTGGAAGTGATGTCATCATCCTCCCAATTCCAGCCCCAGTATGTGTTGGGGAAGCCACTGATCCTGACGTAGTGAATGGGGCACAGGGCAAACACCCCTCCAAGGTAGCCCCGGTAGGGCAGCCTGCAGAGGCAGGGAGAGTTGGAAGCACAGGGAATTTCAGGGAACGGTCCCTGGCCCTTTCCTGGCCAGGATCCCAAGGTTGACTTCTGGGTTAGCCCTTCTCCACTCACCCCCATGGGAACCTCTCCAGTGACCCCTAGGATGTCTCCGTGCCTGATTCTGGGGCAGCCCTTCCCCTGACCCTTGAGATGGCCCCTCATGTGACCCTGGGAGATCCCCTCCCAGAATCATCTGACAGGCTATTCTTGTGACCCCATTAAGGGCCCCTCCTTTTATAAGGTCTCCTTCTCTGACCTCTGGTACAACCTCTCTACCTACTGCTTTATTAAGTGCATCCTGATTCCCCCACTGATAGCCAATCCCACTCCCATCTGACACCCACACCCAGGAGGAAGGTTCTTCACCATCTACAAGTCCTCTCCCGAGGCCGCATCATCCTCTGCACCATTAGCACCAGGGATCAGGGCCTGGACTACACAGATAGGCAGGGCAAGGCCCAAGGAATTTGGGGCCTGGCCCAGAGTCTCCCACAGGAGGTCCCCTCCCTCCACCTACTCGTACTTGAACCTGTCAACGGCCACAGACACGTGGGCAGGGAAGATGTCACAGATGTAGAGGTTGCGGTTGTCCTTGGGGAGCAGGTTCACATCGTGGAAGACGACACAGTCCCAGTCCTCCTCCTGCATGGCCTCCCAGAACCCCATGTTGTGAAGCTTGCCCCAGTTGAAGGCGGTGTTGTTCACCTGGGGTGGACGGAGATGCTCGGTGCTGCCCTCACTGCAGGCAGTGGTGTCCCTGCTACCTGCCAGGCCTGTCCTCTCTCACCTTGTCAAGTGGCATTCTCCTGCCTGGAACCCCTTCTTATTCCCACTGTGGAGATGGAAAACCCAGACTTGTCCAGGAAGGTGCAGTTCAAAGGTGACCTCCTCTGAGAAACTTTTCTTGGATCCCCACCCCCATCCTGGTCAGAGTCAGTATCTTTAGCCTCTCAGCTCTCCCTCCTCGGCCATCTTCAAGGTTCTCAAGGATCATCACCTTCCAGAGGCCATCGGAGGGAGGCAGAGGTCAGGAGTGATTGGGGACCACCTGTGTCTCTGTTTCTACTCCTACTAAAGACTAGGTCTGATGCCCAAGATAGGGTTTGCCTCTCCTCCTCCTCGTCTTCCTTCATCATCATCATCTTCTTCATCACCATCCTAACCATAACCATCATCACTTATGATTACCATGATGTTCATCATCAGCATCACCACCGTCACTATCTTCATCATCTTCAACATCACCAATAGACACCTGACCTCCATCATCACTATTACCAACATTGTCATGACCGTCACCACTTTGACCATCACCACCATCATCACTATCATCACCACCATCATCACCATCATCACCACCATCACTGTCATCAGCAGCAGCAGCATCTTAACGATCACCATCATTACCGCAATCACCACCATCAACACCACCACCACCATCATCACCACCACCATCATTATCGCTATCATTTATTGAGCACCTACTATGTGCCAGGCATTGGCTTCACTGCTTTGTACTCATTAACTCAATGAATCTTTGTCTCATGAATGAGAAAACAGTGGCACAGAGCATAAATGCCCCAAGTTTATACATAGTTATACTAAGTAACAGTCTGCTGAATGAATGGATGGATAAATGGATCGATGGATGGACAGACGATCGGTCCCAACCTCAGATCACACAGGTAATAATGGACAAGGCCAAGATTCAAACAGGCATCTAACAGACCCCATACCCAGTGCTTTAATTTACCCCTTAGGTTAACTGCCCAATCTGACCAGCCCTGGTCTCAGAGAGACCCAGATTCACTGGGATTGAGCCTTTCCCTTAGACAGCTATTCAAGCTGATCCCAGACTCAGCCAGTCTAGACCAAACCTATAGCCTTTGGTTCTGGTTCCCCCCAATGCAAGTTCTTCTTGACTCATCAATCCTGCCCCCTGGATACTCTCTGGCCTAGAGGCTCTCAGCTCAGAGACTGACAACTCCAGCCCTGACTCTCCAAGGCCAGGCTCAGACCCCTCTGCCCTCTTGCCCCTGCCCCTCCCCATTCCTGCCGTACCTGGTTCACTACATAGATGGCACAGTGCAGTGGCTGGTGCTGCAGGAAGGGGTGCAGGTGGAGGAGCAGGTGCTGCGGGTGCTGGGCTTGCCCGTAGTAGGGCACCACTGCCGCGCCATGTAGTGCTGTGTCCAGCAGTCAGGTGGCCAGTATTGGCCTCCCAGCTCCACCAGGGTGTTCTTTTCCACCACCTGCTCCATCGTCAGGTTCTCTGGGATCATCACCTTCAAGGGCCCACCTGAGAGAGGCAGAGGCCACGGATGGTCAGGGACCCACCCCAGAAACCCCACCACCCAGTTGTATTGGGTTAAAGCACGCCCCCCACAAATTCACGTCCACCGGGAACTCCAGTATGTGACCTTATTTGGAAATAAGAGCTTTGTGGATATAATTGGTTAAAGTGCGGTCATACTGGTTGACAGTGGGCCCTAAATCCAATGACTGGGGTTCTTATAAGGAGGCCATGCAAAGAACCAGAAAGAAAGTAAGTGGCCACAGAGGCAGAAATTCAAGTGATGCTCCTCCAAGCCCAGGACTGCCAGCAACCACCAGAAGCTAGGACAGAGGCACAGGATGGTGTCTCTCAGAGCTTCCAGAAGGAACCAACCCTTGACAACACCTTGATTTCAGACTTTTGGCCTCCAGAATTGTGAGGGAATAAATTTCTGCTGCTTTAAGCCACCCAGTTTGTGGTACTTTGTTATGCCAACCCTAGCAAACTAACATACCAGTCCGAAGGGCTCTGAGCTGGGCCCAGTTGGCTCAGAAATGTCCTGCCCTCCTTCACCTCTCCGTACCTCCTTCTGTGTTCCTCCCCTCATCTCTGCCCTGGCTCCCATGCTTCTTGTTCCTCCCTCAGCAAGCTCATCACCTCCTGTTGCTTTTCTTCCTATGGGCCCTGATGGTCCTCAATCTGTCTCCTGAGCTCCAACCCCAACCTGCCTCCCGAATGTCTCCTCCTGGGTGGTCCTCAGGCCACCCACTCTCCCTACGTCTCAGACCAGCCTCCTTCTCAGTTCCCGCTCTCACGGAGGGCTCCACCGTCCACTCACTCGCCCCCAGCTGCACCTCTTCTTTCAGCAGCGGACCATATTTTTTTCCCAAGATGGCCACAACAATATCGCTTATCCAACATGCCCTTCTTTTTTTTTGGCCGGGGCGGGGGGACGCCGCATGGCATGTGGGGTCTTAGTTCCCTGACCAGGGACCGAGCCCGCACCCCCTGCAGTGGAAGCACGGAGTCTCAACCACTGGACCGCCAGGGAAGTCCCCAACATGCCCTTCTTACAATGTGGCTCTGACACTCTTCCTGTTTATTGAGAAGTGAGTCTCTGTCCCCGCCCCTTAAAACCGGGTGGCCTTTTATGACTGTCCCAGTGAATGGAGGATGGCAGAAGTGACAGACGTTATGTGACCTTTGAGACTAGATCACATAAAGTCCATTTGGCTTCTGCCTCGTTTCCATGAACACTCATTCTTGAAGCCTTCAGCTGCCATAGAAGCTCTGAGGCCACCATACTGTGAGGAAGCCCAACTAGACCCTAAGATCACATGAAGAGAGTGAGGTGCCCAGCCAGCTCCTGGTTGCTTCCACCCGCTGCTGTTCTAGCTCCAGCCTCATCTCACCACAACTGCATGAAAACATGGACCACAACTGCCCAGCTGAGCCCCTCCCCCAAATTCCTGGCCTCCCCCACACACTCTGAGAGTTAATGATTGTTTAAAGACGCTAAGTTTTGGG
>NW_021146439.1:0-25000 GCF_002837175.3 Physeter macrocephalus
CGGGGAACAAGGCTTGAAACTGTGTCTTCATTTTGGGCTTCCACATGGTTCAGAGGCAGGGCCAGGCTAAAATGACGTCTCCTGATAATGAAGGACTTACAGTGACATCATAGCCTGGTGCAGCCTTTTGGATATGTGTAGGACATGGTAGGGTGTCCAGATCTTCAAATGCCTGTTCTTTGCCCCCAACCCCTGCAGAGTGCAGGGCCTGGAGATCGAGGGCAGGGACTGCGGTGAGGCCGCGGCCCAGTGGATAACAAACTTCCTGAAGACGCAGCCGTACCGCCTGGTGCACTTTGAACCTCACATGCAACCGAGAAATTCTCACCAGACCGAAGACCTGTTTCGACCCACAGACCAGGTCAGAGGAGCATCCCTTGGCTTTGGCCTTTGGTGTGTCCTATAGAAGACAGGCTTCCTTGGAAGGGGGAGAGCAGGGTGGCATGTCTGCTGAACTCGGCTCTGTCACTTTGCCATTACTTTTGCACAAGCAATGGCAAAAAGTAAGGCCCTTCCACTAGGAGTACCATCTGTGTTTCTTGGGGACTCTTGCATTTTTGCCTGAGAGCAAAAATTCCTATTTACAGAAACCTTCTGGTGCCAATGCAGCTTCAAAACAGTTCTAGGCCAGTATCTTTCCCACTCCATTCTGTAATTGCATGTGGAGTCCAACCTTTTTACACTGTGATTGCAATGGTGTGGCAGCTCACAGTTGGGCCTATGAGTGTGGGTATGGAGATCCACAGATTTAAAATGACCAGACTGGCCCTTAAAGAAATAAGGCTGTAAGAATTCATCATGAGAGTAAAACATACAAAGCTATGTAGCGCCATTGCCACGGCCATGGATTTGCAGGTTGCGTGAAAAATAAGTATCTGTGGAATCAGTGAATATTTTGTATCACACAAAATGAGGCCATCAAACCTTAACAAAATAAATGTGTGAGAGTTTGGAGGATGAGAAAGGGACAGCTCTAAGATTCTGAGACTATGTTCTCTTCACTCCATCATGTAATTCCTGGTATCTGCAAGGCTATTTAAAGCTTCTGAATCGCTGTGACTTTTCTGTAAATAGAACTAGAGAAATACTTAGAAAGATTGTGTGGGGAGGTGGGGCGGGGGAGGGGTGGAAGGTTCCAGGAATCAGACCCATGTGACCTCTGAGAAATGCCTCTGTGTGCCTCACGCTATAACAGCTCCTATTTTCTCATCAGATCCCGTACTCAGACGCCAGCCCCTTCTTGATCCTTTCTGAGGCATCGTTGGCAGATCTCAACTCCAGGCTAGAGAAGAAAGTTAAGGCAACTAACTTCCGGCCCAATATCATAATTTCAGGGTGTGGTGTCTATGCAGAGGTAACGCTGTACCTTTCTTGCACCTTTCCTTGGATTTAACTTTTTTTTTTAAAGGTATGAGAGTCTTTGATGTTGGATTAGATTACTCAGAAGGATGCATTATGTATTGACTCTGTATTATGCAGTGATTCAAGTTTTCAATTTCTTGAGCATCTGATCAGTACAGACTTCTGTGTGGAGGATACAAATATAAATGAGGCAGAGATGCTGGCATCAAGGGGCAGTTCAGGCTCTGAGACTTCTCAGGAGAATTCCAAGGAGGCAAGTTCATTTTGAGCCAAGTGTACTTAGCATAGAATACATGATCTGTGTGGGCCACAGAGCAGGATGTGGAAGGTGGCCTTCCTGTGTAGTCGAGGGCTCCCTTGGGAAGACAGTCATTTACAGCAAGGCTGCTGTGAGTGGGTGGTGGAGGGACACTGTCCCCAAGCTGAGATGGCACTTCCCTAAAACTCTTCCAGTGCCACCTTCAACCTGAGTGAGATGGCTCAGCCAAGGGCTACCCCACGGCAAGAACCCAGACTGTACCACAGCCCACAGGAGCTCTGAGCATTCTAGGGGCCGGGCACTGGGTCAGGACATCTGGATCTGAATCCCCCTGCTTCAATAAGTGGCCGTCTGACCCTGGATAAGTCCTGGAACTTTCTGAGACCTCTGCTTCTTGCGTTTATAAAATGTGAGTAATTTCAGCTGACGCCTCCCCCAAAAGCACCAAGACATAGAAAGTGCCCAGAGAGGTGGGCAGTGGTTTCATTGCTATAATCAAAGTAAAGAAGCTTGATTCAGGCCATCGATCCCTCCCTGACTGTGGCCCCCTTTAAGCTTCCTCCCTTCCTGGCTTTGGTCTTTGTATCACGGTTCACATGGAAGACATCTCCTACCCCACGGTCTGAGATGGGCAGATAAAGATGGGATAAGTTAAGAGGGGATGGCCCAGAGTAGGACCTCAGATTTAGGAGGTTTCTTTGAACTGACTCTTGTCCTAGAAGGCTTTCTCTCTGATTCTGAGTGTTCCCTAATTGGGATTCTTTCATATTTTAAGTTGGATGTTAATACAACGCTGCAGCTGAGCTGGCCTCATTTTTTGGAATAATGTTTCACGCATCACACAATGGGTTAGTGTCTCTGTGTACTATGCACTGTGAATAGACCTGTAGGAAAACCGGGATTGAAGAAACAGTTGCTTCTCCGAAGGAGCTCACAGTCCAGGTGATTAGAATGTGAACAGGTAGCTACAGCCAGGTGAGACAGGCCAGGAAGGTGGTGAGCCGAGGGTGGTGGGTGACCAGCCACCCAACCTTTTTAACACAGACGGGAGAGGGGGGCGAGTGGGCGGTATGGGCTCAGGCTCATAAAGAATGGAAATTTATTTCTCACAGTTCTGGAGGCTGGAAAGTCCAAGATCAAGGCACCTGCAGATTCGTGCAGGTGTCGGGTAAGGACTTGCTTCCTGGTTCATAGACGGCTGTCTTCACTCGGTGACCTCATGTGGTGGAAGGGACAAGGGAGCTGCCTGGAGTCCCGTTTTTGTTTCAAAGATTTTTTTTTGATGTGGACCGTTTCTAAAGTCTTTATTGAATTTGTTACAATATTGCTTCTGTTTCATGTTTTGCTTTTTTGGCTGCGGGGCATGTGGGATCTTAGCTCCCTGACCAGGGATCGAACCCACACGCCCTGCATTGCAAGGCAAAGTGTTAACCACTGGACCACCAGGGAAGTCCCCTGGAGTCCCTTGTATAAGGACACTAATTCCATTCACGAGGGTACCACCCCCATGACCTCATCACCTCCCAAAGGCCCCCTTCTCCAAATACCAACACGCTGGGGATTAGGTTTCAACATGTGAAGGTTGGGAGGACACAAACCCTCAGTCTGTAGCAATCTCTGTCTCTGCTCATGCCCTGGTCTGTGTTTTTCAAAACCTTCTCCGCACGGAGGACCCCTTGACTAACATCTTTACACCAGAACTCTCCCTGTGCCTTCTCTGTATTTCCACTGGGGTACCTCGTCTCAGATTCAGGATGTCCAACACTGAGGGCTGAATTTCCGCCCCCAAGTCTGCTCTGCCCGGCCTTGCACATCTCAGTGTATGGCAGCTCTGACTTCTAGCTGCTCAGGCCCCGAAGTGGGAACCACTCTGTGTTCTTCTCTTCCTTCACCTCCCACATTCAAATAATCAGCAAACCTTGGTGGCTCTGTCCTCTTGCCATGCTCCTCCACTCCCTCTCTGGGCCAAGTCACCACCCTCTCTCGTGTGGTTTGCTGCCATAGCCTCTCTTCACTGGTCTATCCTTGACTGACCCCCACCACCATACAAGGTCTATTCTCATCACAGCTAAGGTCAAAGTCATCCTGTAAATGTAACTCGCATCATGTCCTCCTTCTACTCAAAACTCTCTCTGTGTTCTCCATCTCTCTTCAAGTAAACGATGGGATCCTTATAATGGCTGTCAAGGCCCTATGTGATGCCACACCCTCCTGGTTCCAGAGCTTTACTTCCTGTCACTCTTCCCTTCTTTGTCTCTCTTCCACCCCCGGGACCTTTGTTCTTGCTGGTGCCTCTGTCTGGCATGCCTTCCCTCAGGTATCTGCGTGGTTCACTCCCTTACCTCTCTCACTTCCCTGTTGAGGTCTTCCCCCCGCTTCACTGAGGCCTTCCCTGATCACCCTGTACCCTGCTTGGCCTGCATGCCCTAGTCGCCCCCAGCACACATCCCCCCGATACGCCGTGTTTACTGGGGGGTTTGTTGTCTGTTTCCCCTACACATGCTTTCTGAGGACAGGACTTGACCCTTGTTGTTCTCCCAGCTCCTCGAAAAACACCCAGCATGAATTCTTTGCTAAGTGAATGAATGAGCCTCGGTGGGCCAGGTGACACGGAAGGAAGAGACACTGAGGGAGGGGGCACACGAGCAGGGCTGCGCCGGCATGGAGATAACTGCTGTCTTTTACAGCATCGGTGCTCAGGGAGGGGCATTGAGAGCCAAGGTCCTTAGTGTCAAGGGGCATCCCCTTCAGAGGAAGGTTCTGGAAAGGATTTTAGGCAAGAGAGTGACAAAAACCAATTTGCACTGTGCATATCTGCCTGCGGCAGGGATCTGGAGACGATTAGGGCAGGTGGTGCCAGGTGCAGAGGGCGGAGCAGACTGTCCAGAGGCCGGGGACCTGCACGGAGCCTTCTGGGAAGTGAACGCCCTCCTCATTTCAGAGCCTGCCTCTTATGATCGTGGTCCTTCTCTGCTTCCCTTCACATCCATAATCTGCTGTCCTCACCCTCACTTCTCAAACCTTCACTTCAACCCAAGGCTGCCCTTCTCCCCTCCCTCCTTCAGAGACCTGTTCTGGTCATCATTGCCCTCCCCTTGGACCAACAGGTACTACTTCTGGAACTTTCTCTCCCTGGCTGCACTGCTCTTGTGCCTTTGCTGTTTCTCCTTGGACTCCTCACTCAGGTAGGGCTTCCAAAATTTCTGGCCTTGACCCTTCTCTTCCTCTACCTTCCCTTGGTGACGACACCCTCTCCTGCAGCTTCACCATCTGTCACCCTTATGTGGGTCCTTCCCAAGTGTCCAACCATGGACTCCCCCTTGCAGTGCTGGGCTCACATTTCTGACTGTCTGCTGGGAGGTTTCATAGGTTCTGTGGACCTAGCAAACTTGTCCTTATAAGCTGCCCAAACTCCTTCTCTTGACTTCACAGCTTCTATCCTGGCCACCATATTCCTTCTTTCACCCTGGCTTAGAGCTTGGAAGTCACCCCTGACTCTTCCTTCTCCCATGTTCCCCTCATCCCCGGTCCCATCTGCTCCCTTTCTGTTCCCAGCCGCCAGCTACATCACCTCTGTCGTCTCAAGTCTGGACCACTGAGTGGTCCTGGATGTTGTCACAGCCGAGCCTCTCAGAACACCAGAGTGATCTCTTCTACTCTAAAAGTTTGTGACAGTCAACGTTGCTGCCTTGCTCAAGAGCCTCCAGTGGCTCCCCAGTTCTCAAAAGTTCCAAACTGCCCACTCTACCATTCGGGCCCCTCCATAATCTTGCCACACTTTGCTTTCCCAGCCTTTACTTCCAGTAAAAGCTCCAAGCTGCAGACTGGACTGAGAACTATATAAGGACTACATTCTCTTATCTCCTGCTCACCCCAGGTCTTGCCTCTCACCCCACTTAGCAACTCCTGGCCTTCTTTAAAAGCCCAGATGAAAAGCCACCTCCCCTGAGAGATCTGCTCTGATTGCCAGACCTGGCAGAGCTCCTTCTCTTTTCCAAAGCCACACTGTGCTGTGTCTGTGCCTCTCCATGTCCAGCTTCTCCTGTTGCAATTTCTTATCGCCTCAAGATGACATGTTCTGTAGGAAGATTTTCATGGGCCCTTCTCGAACGTTTCATACGGTTCTGGGCCCATAGTGTGCATTCAACATGTAAATAGTTTTCTCCTTTTCCGCCAGTTTGCCAAAGAGATACTTCCCTGATGGTGGAATTTTTAACTTATTTATCTGTGACACAATCCCCAACAGTTTTTATTGCCCATAAAAGGGGCTCTGTAAATATTTCTGTAATTAATAATAAATTAATTTCCTAACCAGAACCTTCATTTCTCCCCTTTCGGATCTTTTATGTTTTTTTTTTGTGACCACAGTGCCTCCTGGTGGAGAAATGTACACAGAGCAGGCTGGCTTGCTCTAATCCGAGGTGCCCAGCTTTTTGGACTGTTGTGAAACGTGCAGTGAAGAGACTCATTTTATGATTAAAAAAACAAAAACAAAACCCTGCGATACACATATCAAGAATAGTACACACTGTCAGAGTTAAAATTCTGGGCCTGGAACTTTCTCTCTGGCTCGTGATCAGCAAAGGACTGGGCAGGTTTGTTTTAACTCATGGATTCCTGGCTTTGGCTCTCAGGCACCTTCTCTGTGAGGGTAAGAAGGTCAGGACCACAATCAGATGTCCTTCCTTCTTGTTATTGCCTGGAGTCCCCTCACCCTTCTTTTGTGCCTCTCAAAGTCTCCACCCTGGAAGACTCAATTCAGATCCTACCTTTACCTTTAAACCTCCCCTGCCCAGAGCAGCCTAAAAATCTCTTCTTCTAAGCCACCTGCTCCATGCTTGTCTGCAAAGTTCAACCAGCACACAGGGTGCTGTCTTGTAAAGCTTTTTCTCAATTTTTCTGAAACTTTTAAAAGGAATAGTGACCATTCACTTTTCATGTGTGTATGTTCTCTCTCCCCTTCTGGATTTGAGGGACACAGTCCATTGATTTGATTTGGCCTGAAAAGTAAGCTCCAGTGACCCAGGCCATAGACAAACGCCCCGGGAGGTTCCTGGGCTGGAGAGCTTTGTGAGTGCTTCCCTGGAGATGCAAAGGGAAGCAAAGCTACTGGCCTGCTCTGGATTGGTTCCTATCTGGCCAGGGGAGCTACAAGGTAAACGGACACGATGATTAAGGACATTCATCCACCTTAGGGCAGCACGAAGGGATCTGATACAACCTAATCCCCTCTCTCCATACCCTCTCCTCTCTTTCACCCGCTCCCTCCGTCAGCCCAACCCTGGCCTTCCACAGCACCTCCAGTCAAGTGGGGTCAGTCAGGGAGGCTTCCTGAAGGAGATGAGTTTCCATTCCAGCTTTACAAGTGGGAGGAGAGGGAACGGGGAGGCGTGCTGTACAGTTGGCCATCTTTGATAGAAGCGGCTTCATCAGCTTTTGAATCACGTGAAGTCCCTACATGGGTGGGTCAGGGCTGGGGACCCGAAGTGCTCACCTGAGTTACGTGCTTTGCCCCCAGGACTCATGGAATGAGCTTCTTATTGGTGATGTGGAACTGAAAAGGGTGATGGCTTGTTCCAGGTGAGGTGCATGCACTGCTGCCCAGGAGACGGAGGGGAGGGCAAAGATCGTCTGCTTTGTCCCGTGTATGATGCCCCGTGTGTGTGTGTGTGTGTGTGTGTGTGTCCAGGTGCATTTTAACCACGGTGGACCCGGACACGGGCGTCATGAGCAGGAAGGAGCCTCTGGAGACCCTGAAGAGGTAAGACTAAACGATTTAACGTCTCTGCGAGGAAGCAGGGGAAACACCACGCAGGTGTGTTCTTGAAGTGGAAGGGGGTCCTGGTGACTGGATAATTTGGGAAACATTCCTGGGCGCTTTGGGCCCCAGAGTGCCTGCTTGCACAACTAATTTTGTTTTTCATTTAGAATTCATGATCCGAACACACCAATTACAATGCAACAACGAAACACGGTTTAGATGTTTTGGCAGACTTTATTATGGACTGAGTATTTGGTGACATCACAAATTCATGAGGTGTGATAGGGGCTTTCTGGTGCTATGAGAAATGCCTATATGTTTTAAGAGAAGCATGTTGAAGTATATAGGAGTGAAGTGATGTGATATCTGGGGTGTGCTGTCTATCATTTTAGCAAAAGAACACGTGGAAAAATGTGTCAAATCTTGATCAATAGAATCTGGGTGATAATTATGTGGGGATTCATTGCACCATTTTTTTCTACTTTTACGTTTATGTTCACATTTTCATAATAACGATTGTTTTTTGTTTTTTTTGGCCGCGCTGCATGGCATGAGGGATCTTAGTTCCCCAACCAGGGATCGAATGTGCACCCCCTGCAGTGAGAGCATGGAGTCTTAACCACTGGACCACCAGAGAAGTCCCTAAGCCAGAGATGTAGATATGAGTAGGTCGCATGTGATTCCTGCCTTCAAGGGAGTTATATTTTAGTAGAGAAGATGAAGCTAAGGAAGTGAGAATTCAGTAAAAATATCTAAGACTAAAGGAGTTAAATAGGCAAATGAGGAAAAGAGATAATATACTACATGAGGGATCTTAGTTCCCCAACCAGGGATGGAACCAGAGGCCCCTGCGGTGGAAGGGCAGAGTCTTAACCACTGGACCGCCAGGGAAGTCCCATAACAATTTTTAAATGAAAGACAATGACAGACAATAAGTTTAAATTGCATGGAATGATATTTAAGATAAGATTCATTTTAAAAAGCTGATTACAAATGACCATATATAGTATTGACTTTTTTGTTTGTTTGATTTTCCTTTTTAAAATATATAAATGTGCCTGAATAGCTAAAAGCCTGGCAGGCTGTAAACGGAAACATTCATGGCTCTTTTGGTAATGAAATTATGGAGAAAATATATATTCTGGTATGTAGCCTCTAAACTGTCTATAATCAACCTGCAGTACTTTTGCTAAAACAACAATTCATGATTCACACACTTCTGTGCTGTTATCTGCCCAATCGACGGCCGGTATGTTGCTGAAACCCTGAAATGCTCGTCCTCGCTGGTCCCTCCCATGTTGAATGCAGAATCACAGGTGGGGAGTCAGGTCTCATCTCTGCAGCCCCTGAGACCCTCGGCTTTGACCCTGACATGCGTCCTCGGGTATCACTTGCAGGGGGGAGGGGGAAGGCAGGGAGGATGGTGGCCCCTGCTTTAGGCAAAACCCTGGAAGCCTTGAGGAAAGAATGCAGTGGAAGTTTGGTCATCTGACATCAAAGCCCTCATGAAAGAGCACATTAAGGGCTGGTTATGCTTGGGCTTGTGTGACCAAACTTGTTCCCCTGGAATGGGAGTCTCTTTCGTTCCATCTCTCATCAAGCTCATGGCCCTCTTTGGACCAACAATCTGGTCTCCTTGGATCAGCAACCACCCCTCTCTGCTGAGCCTGCTGTCCCAGAAGCTACTAATCTGGCCCCCTCCCTGGCAGGCTGAAGCCTGGGGCAAGGGGCTCTGTCCCGAACGGCACATTGCCCCCAGGCATGAAGCCGGCACCTGTGGTCCATGGAGACCAGTGTTGTGCATCCAGGCCAGGCTACAGCGAGGTAAACAGCTGGCCTTCCCGGGGCCAGGCTACATGGCAGAGAGAGGGAGGTCAGGAGCAGGCTCAAACTAGGCGGGTTGGAGGGAGGTTGGGAGGGGAGGTACAGAGAGGAATTCTTGACGTGAAGGGCAAATGGCTGCTTTTTATCTGAGTCCCCACCATGGGTTGTGGATTTGTGGGAATATTCAAAGAGGGGGCTGGTCTGTAGCCAGCAAGGCAAATCCCATCATTTTGAGGGATGTTGTGTATATCTCAACACCCAAAACAACATTAATTTTCTGTAAAAAGTTAATACGATGGAACACAAGATTTGTACATTTCACTCCGTGTAAATTTTATCCCCTCCCCGCAAAGTTAAGAAATTTTAACCCTAGGAAATGATTTGCCAGCCGAACTGTTTAGAGGTGAAATTTACTGAAGTCTGCAACTTACTTGGAAATGGAAAAAAAATTACGATGGACTGATGGATGGATAAATACGTGATAAAGGAAATATAGTAAAATGTTATACGTAGGGTCCAAATGGTTGGTAATTGGATGGTCTCTTTAAAATTCTTTGAACTTGTTTGCCTGTTTGAGGATGGTCACCATAAAATGGTGGGGCGGAGTTTACTAGATGTGGTGGGACATTCCAGAGGAGTGGTTCTAAGAACCGGCAGCGATAGACTAGCGATCCTTCAGAATGTGCTGGCTCACTCACGACGAGAACAAATCAGAGTTTGGTCTCCCCACTTCCCTGTGCCCGCAGAGGAGCTACACGGAGGACGAAGGCAGGGTGGACCCGGGAAGGCGTCCTGTCGTGGGTGTTGGGAGCCCAGGTTCTACCAGGTGATCCGCAGGTCCCCCTCTGGCTCAGGCCCTGGTGGACAGGCCTCGATGGTTCTGTGTGCAAACCAGACAGGTGATTTGGGGAATTGACCGTCATCCTTTTTTAAAAAAAAAAAAAATAATTTATTTATTTGATTTACTTGGCTGTTCCAGGCCTTAGTTGCGGCCCGTGGGATCTTTGTTGCCGCGTGCGGGATATTTTTAGTTGTGGCATGTGGGATGTAGTTCCCTGGCCAGGGATGGAACCCGGGCCCCCTGCATTGGGAGCACGGAACCTTAACCACTGGACCACCAAGTCCCTGTCATCCTTTTTCTTTTCTTTTCTTTTCTTTTTTTAACATCTTGTTCTTTCTCTCTTCCCAACACTGTGCTTGGAGTCTGGCACCTTTCCCTCTGGATTCACAAAGTGCCTGTGTTTGGGCCAGTCCTCTGAACCTTCAGTGCCTCCCCCCAGCCCATCGGGAGCCTGTGTTTATAGAAGGAGGATAATTGAGCCCCATGCAGAGCCAGGGCAGGCACGCAAGGTCTCCGGGAGCAGCACAGCCCTCCTGGTCTCCTGCAGGCTTTCAGGAACCATTCCAACCTAATTTCTCCCAATAACCCAGGAGATGGGTGCCAGCCTAGGTGTCTTCTCCTGTATCTTACTGAGATGTAAATTGCCATAGATGCAGTAATTTCTGTTCTCCCCAGGACAGACGGCCATAAATCGGGAAGAGAAAGGCCCCGGCTGCCTGACCTAAATCACAGAAGGGAAGCAAAGTGGTGTCAGGAGCATCCTCTCTGCTCTCCGGCTCTCCGGCAGGATGCTGGGAGCCGCACTGCCTTCCCTCTTCCTGGGTCCCCCGTGCCCAGGGCTGTGCCGCTTCTGGAATGTAAGTTCTCAGCAGGGAGACCACTGCTGAATGGCTATGGGCCTCAGGCCCAGCGGAGCCTTTGTCTGGGAAATACTCACAGCCCGAAGCACAGTGGAGGCTGGTCTGCTGGCTTGAAAATATGAAGAGGGAATTATTCTTTTCTTTCTGAAGGGAGGGTGGCTCCCACGCTGATCCCACAGGAGTGGTGGGGGTCTATCGCTGTTGCTTTCAATAGAAAGAATGAAGCTTATTTGTTCTGTGGACGCACTCGTTTTGTTGGATGCAGGAATACTTGGACAGTAAGGGCGTTTGCCGCTCTCCGCCTGTGTTAGGCTGTGCTGTGCCGAGCTAAAGACAGAAGGATTTAGTGGTAGAGATGCCGTGGAAGGAGACAACTGCCCCCCAGCCAATCTGGCTCTATCACCTCCCAGTAACTGTGTGACATTGGCAAGTCAGCTACGTTCTTGATGCTTCAGTTTCTTTATTTGTGAAAACTGGGCTAATAATACATCTCCTGGTTCACGCTCCCCCTTGATCAGAATAAAGCAATAAATACTGTTTTTTTAATAGATGATAAAATACATAAAGACCATGTAGGCCATGGTTATTGATAGTCTCAGCTTATGAACTTGACACCTTCTGAGAGAGGGAAAATCCTGGAGACACTTCTTTCCATTTTCTGAGGCTGCATTAAATGCAACGCAGCCCAACCTGCTCAGCCTTTGTCTCCTCCTCTCCGTGGTGTCTTCACGGTGCCGTTTTATTCCTGATCTGGCCGTATACATAGCAGGTTGGGAGGTCCCGGAAGTGGCCTGTGGCCCTCGGTGGGGACCCAGCGGTGATCAGAGACCCTGCCTGCAAGTCAGGGTCTGGGCATTGACCAGTAAATGAGTAAACCAAGCAGCCCTCACCGGTGCACAGCACTTTATAGGTAACAGTTTCCACTCACACCGCGCCCTTAAGGATGGAGACCTCTGTTTAAACAGAACGTCCTGTGTCTCCCATTAGAGTGAGTCGTTGTTTGCTTCATGTTTATTGAAAGAGAACATGCACTAAGAAAGGCGCTTTTAAATGGCTTTGTAATTTATTAATCGCGTCGTCATCAACAACAAAATATATATATTTGGAGAAAAAAAAATCATAGGAGATCCGTGTGTGAGGTAATGCCGTGTTTTCCGTCTCTTGAGCAAGGCTGGGTGTGCCCGTGAATTCACAGACCGCTGACAATACCGTCTCAGCCCCACAAGGGGTCGCCGTTGATCTCGTTTGTAGAGTCTCCCCCTTAGCCCTGCAGGGACGGTGTCAGCAGGGGCGCAGGTGGGACGGAGCTGGGGCGGCTGGCAGGACAAGCCGGTCGCCTTGCCCCTGCGACTGTCACCTGCGTTTGTCCCTGCCCCCCCCCCCCCGCCCCGAGTAGGTTAAGGTCCTGGTCTGGGAGGGGCGACGGCTTCTGTGGGTCCTCCGCTCCTAAGTTACCTGGCGGGGGAGTAAGTGTGTGCCTGCGTGGTTGATGGGAAGGGGCAGGGGAAACCAGCGCGTGGCCGAACGTTCGTGTGGGAGAATAAATATGAACCCCCTCAGCTCTTCTCAGGCCTGCGCGTGTACTCAGGAGGTATAAGGAGGACCAGGGATCACATCCCTGGTGGGAAAAGTCCTGACTCTGGAGTGATCCAGACCTCAGTTCCAGCCCCAGCCTGACCACTTAGATCTGTGATCTTGGCCAAGTCCGTCACTCCTCTGAGAGCCCCCCTGTAAAGTGGGGACGATACGCATTCCCACATAGACTTGTTGTAAGGATTAAGAGATAATCTGTGTGATGTTCTTCATAAAGTGTCAATGTATGATGCACAGATCTCCAACTCTCAGTTCCCTCCCTGAGATAATCAGAGCCTCAGGCTATACCGAGCTTGCAACAAGGAGAAATCCCAAGCCATAAAAGTAGGCGATCTGCCCGGATCCTGAAGAAGTCACCCTCCAACGGACACAGATCCCCAGATGTCCTTGGTGTTGCATGCTGACAGAGGAGAGGCAGGCTAGGAGAGGTGCGGGCTTCTCAGGGTCCAAGGTCACTGCAGAGACCTGGCTGCAGGACTGGCTGGACCAGCGGCTCACGGCTCCCACCCATTTGTTGATTTCTCCATTTGTTCATCCAACCTTCTCTGGAGTGGCTACAACGTACTACCAGGTGCTGTACCAGGCTGTAGGCACATGGCAATGACCAAAACCGACATGGTGCCTGCAGCTGGGGAGGAGCTGAGGGTCTCCAGAAAGAAACTCTAGATTTGACCCTCTCCATTTTCTCATTAGCCACTTCTGATTTGAAGAACAAAAGTAGGACTGATTTGTTGCAATAGTTTTTTTTTTTCTTTTCTCAAAGCACAGTAGAATGAAAATAAAAATGCTTTCCGTCAAAATGTTTTAAATATAAAAGTGATGTAAAATTGGAGTTAGCCTTTGTTATAAAGCAGAAACTGAGACACCATTGTAAAGCAATTATGCTCCAATTAGGATGTTAAAAAAATTGGAGTTAGCTTAAATGAGAAACAGAAGGAAAACATTTTCCTGGTGGAGGTGGGGTGAGGGAAAATCTTGCCATGTCATTCACACGCATCTCATGTACACTCTTCCTGGGGGTTCTTGGCGTTTTCTGCCCGACAAAGATATGATACTACTTCTAACAGAGGATTTTACTCACTAACACATTCGTCTGTTCAACAAATGTTTGTGGGTCACCAGTGACACACAGTGCCCGGCACCGGGCGTGAGTAGTACAAGGGAGTTAGTCACATTCCCTGCTCTCTACGGACTCTCTGTCTTGTACAGTAGAACACACAGACACATGCCCTGACACTGCAGGACACGGCATGTGAGTGGCGGGGGACAAGCAGAGAAAATTGAGGATGGGGAAACCACTCCTGGCTGGGGGACCCTGGGCTTCCTTCCTAGGAGAGGTGGCATTTGATTTGGACCTTGAAGAAAAGGTGGAATTCTAATGCTTGGGTAATGGAGGGAGGGGATCCCACAGAGGAACCCCCGAGCCAGGAAAATGCAAAGCAAGGTGAAAGGACGTTGAGGAATCCAACAGAGCACTGCAGAAGGGCCCAGAAAGGGCAGAGGGTGACAGGTTTTGAAAAAGCTGGCTGGGGCCAGGTCAAGAGCCGTGCATGCCAGGCTGAAGACTCGGCATGTTATTCCTCAGGCACTGGGGATCCATTGAAAGTTTCTGAGCCTCGGGGTGATAAGACCAGAGCAAAATTAAGAAAGTAACGTAGGGTAGTGTTAAGAGTGAATTGAAAGTGGAGGAGGGGAGAATGAGCAAGATTGGTTGGTTAAGAAGTTATTATAGGGACTTCCCAGGTTCGATCCCTGGTCGGGCAACTAAGATCCCACATGCTGTGTGGTGTGGCCAAAAAAAAAAAAAAAAAGAAGTTATTATAGTCATCTGAGGAGGCGTGAAGGGAGATTGTGACAGTGGGAGAAAAAGTGAGCAAATTCAAAAGATGTGGTACAGGAAGAACCTCAGGACCTGGCAGCTATGGACAAGCTGTGGAAAGTGAGGGAAAACGTATAAAGGATGACTCCAGGGCTCTGAGCCTGATGGACTGGTAGGACTGTGGTTCTGATGATAGACACGGAGAGATGCCAAGGAAAAAGGGAATTGATAAAGTATGTCTGAGCATATCGAGTCCCTAATCTCTTAATGCTGAAAAAGGGAACATTCCAAGGAGAAAAGAGGTGGGAAGATGGCCATTGGTTATGCTTTGGTAGTCTGTGCACTGGGCGGGCAGTTTACTGTGCAACCCCGGGAGGCGCTGTGCTATTAGCCGGGGTGGGAACAGGGCTCGCGGGAGCTGGGCGACCCGCTGGCCTTTGGGCGTAGATCCTTCAGCCGAGAAGAAATCACACGCTCTTTGAGCTCTTGCTTCTGGTTGGTTGTGACTCATTGTGTTCTCTATCCTGTTGCAGTTATCGCCTGTGTGACCCTTCTGAACGAAAGTTATATGGAAAATCACCTCTCTTCGGACAGTATTTTGTTCTGGAAAACCCAGGAACCATCCAAGTGGGAGACCCCGTGTACCTGCTCGGCCAGGAATAGGAATCATACGTCCTGGAATAGCAGGTGTCTTTAAAAAATGTCCTCAAAAAATGCCAACACTTGAAGCACAGTATTTTGGACCTGACACCTCGGCATTTTCTTTAGATCTGTGATCTCCAAGTCTTTCGTCTTTTGGACTCTTCCTTGTGTCTCAGCGCTTCCAGCATCCCAGTGCACAAAGTGAAGAAAGAGAGTTTTGATAACTTAATAGGACTTCAGTAAGTCACTTAAATGACAAGGTAGGATTCTAAAAATCGCTTGTTTAACTGTGATTGTGGAATAATTCTTTCTCCTTCTTCTCCATTCACCTACCCAGAGGGCTAACTTCCATCATCTCATTGCTACTCTTTAGGGAAAGAGGAGACAAGAGAAAGAGTAAGAGTGGGGGAGTGAGAAGCATGTTCTGGAATCTTTTAGTACCCCATGCCCGGGGCATGCAATGGAAATTAAATAGCTCTCCGAATAAGGATGGACTGTCACTTCACTTTTCTCCTCAATCCCTAGACAAGCTTTTAAAAGGGCATAAGGAGCCTGACCTTCAGGAAACACTTAGGATGTTCATTTTCCATAGATCATCTTGGATCTGGCACTATTGTCTCTCAGACAGTGTCCATGAGGATTTGATGGATCTTCATAGCATGCAGTACCTCTGGGCTGTAGGACAGCAGAGATGTCAGGGTAGAAAATCAACTCATGAGAGCAGTGTTGCAGTCAGACTCTGATATGTAATACGTGGAAAGCAAGACAAAAACTTCCTTGCCTTGGGCTTCCCTGGTGGCGCAGTGGTTGAGAGTCCGCCTGCCGATGCAGCGGACGCGGGTTCGTGCCCCGGTCCGGGAAGATCCCACGTGCCGCGGAGCGGCTGGGCCCGTGAGCCATGGCCGCTGGGCCTGCGCGTCCGGAGCCTGTGCTCCGCAGCGGGAGAGGCCGCAGCAGTGAGAGGCCCGCGTACCGCAAAAACAAACAAACAAAACTTCCTTGCCTTGAAACGGAGTATCAAATATATCCCATTGGTGAGCCCAGACTTTTCCCAGTATATGAGAGTGAACAGTACCACTGAGTAGGGGAAGCACCCTTGCCTGATGTGGTCTGAGATGCTGTTTGATGTTGCCCGGGGAAACGATGGTGCCCGTCTTAAGAGCAAAAAGAAATAGTCTGAAAAGGACATGATGCCACCTAGTGGCATTGAATGACAGCTCAGCCTTTCTCGGCTTTTCAGCTGTTGAAAAGAGGGAAACTTGTGGATGGGTTTTAGTTTTCTATCCTAGAAAATTTTTTTGAAAGAAAGTGGGGTACTCTCTGCTTCTCTGCTGTGGGCATTTGGTTCTAAAAGCGTGGCCGTGCTGTCACGGGGTCCTTCTGGATCTCGCTGGTCCCATCAACTCAAGACTGGTTGCTCCTCCGCAAAATCAGGGTGAAAAAGTTCTGAAGTCCATGGATGAGAAGAAGCGTGATTGTGTGATTTGAAATAAATGACTTTATTTTAGGTTTTGAATAAAACCTTTCAAAGGCGAAAAGGAAAACATGTGCCAATTCACTTAAAAACCAATATCTGATTTTTCTCCTGATCAGATTATATAACTCTAAGATCTGATGAAGTATATCTTTCGTTGCCATTTTGCCCTTTGACTGTATTAGGGAGCTAAGTCATGACAAATGTGTTTCAAAACTGTATATAAATGGAAACTACTTTGACTAGTTTCAGATCGTACTCACTTCTTGGCAGGAAGTCAGACTTTGAAAGCTGACCGATATGAATGGGCCAAACCAATCACCCTGTCACCTGACACACACACACACACAGCATCCTCCGGCGAACGCCCGTCTTTGAAGGGCCGTCAAGTAAACATGCTTTTTACCAAAAGCTATGCGTGTTTCCCTTTGGTTTTATAAAAGAGGTTAGTAATCATTGGAACCAAGCCCAGCTCTGAGGTAAAGTTACAAGGTAACAGGTGTACATATGTATTCTGGTTGGTGAGTTATTGCAATTTGCTTTTCACACACTCGGCGTGAAGTGCAATGAGAATAATTAATCAGTTAACCTTGGCCCATCACCTTCCCCAATAGATCCACTTTCTACTGAAACTACAGACAGATTAAGAGTTCAGCAAAAATAAGAGTTCAGCAAGTGGCATTACTAATGGGAACCTCTGAACCCATGGCAGAATGCACACAGGATTTAGGAAACCACGTGAACGTCGGGTCTCTGAGAGCAGCCAACGGTTAGGCACTGATGAGAAACTCAAGGTTGGTTTGGTGGATATCCCGAGATATTTATAACCAGTGGCAAGCTGAATGCCTTCGACCTGAACTTCTAACCCCTTGTCAATAGTAACAGCCACTTCCCCAGGGACTCAATCTGTTTCAAAGGCCACACTCACGCAAACCCTGTCCTTCTGTGCACTGCAGGGGAGCCCTCCAGTGGAAGGGGGCTCTAACCCTAACACCTCCCTCATTTGTCTGGAGTCTTCTTCTGCTACTCCGAGTGTGAGGAAGATTCCAGTTTAAAGACAGAGCTTCCAATGACCTCTAGAATCTCAGAGTAGTTGCCAAGCTTTCTGTCAGTGAGATTTAAAAGCCATTTACTTGTGTTTATTTTATATTTAATGAGTTGGTTAATGCCAAAGGCAGGGCTGATGTCTGGTTTATTTTGGATACTGAACCTCTGCACACAATTCCACTTGAAATATCAGGTCAGGAATATAGACCATCGCAGACCCTCAGAAAGGTCTCCTTATAGCTGCAGATGATGGACATTCAGGGTCAGGCCAAAACATCCACCGTCGTTGTGTGTTTCATTCCGGGTGGCAACGTCTCGCTGCAGTCACAGCAGAGAGTTACAGACCCACAGCTGGAGATCTTGCAAAGAACCACGTGGGAAAGAGCCGAGGCAGACTGCTTAAAGGCTGACTTTCCCAGCTGTTCCCCAGAAAAAGTGAGAACGTTACAAATGGGAGAGAGAAGCAGCAACTTACACACAAGGGCAGGAAGAAATCGGGGTGAGCCTGATGGAAATTAGGCAGCTGTCCAGCAGTGAGAAACACTCCTCATCTCCTTCTGCCCTTAGTGATACGGGGTGAGGAGATGCCCTTGTGGGAGGGCTGCCAGTTTGCTAGAACTGTGTGCAGAGGCCAGGCGAGCTTGACTAGCCAAGCGTGACTTTGAGAAGCCACCTATGAGGCTGTCACCAACAGTGACCGCAGGCAGGTGCCCCCAGAACTCTGGGAGTGTGACAAATGCAAGCAATCCGTGGTGGCCGAGAGCAGATATTTTAGCGTCACTCAAAGATGCCTGTTACCTGTTGGTAACACTGTACTTCCCTAAGTTTTACTGGTCCAGGGTGTTCTGAAAGTTTGCCTGCAAGGATGCTCCTAAAAAGAGAATTCCGTGGACCAATACCTTTGGGAAGTCCTGCATGCCTCACTCCTCTTCCAAAGGCCCAGCAGCCTATAGAAGGCTCTAGACTGACCTGCAGTGAAGAATTCTATTGGTGTTTAACACTGCCCTCCCGAAAGGTCTATTTCTGGTCATCTTTTGGGAAGCCCTGCATTGATCTCTAGAGGGAGCAGCAGCCAGGGGTGAGTGGTCGTGCTTAGCGGGAGAGGTGTGTTCGTGGGAAGGGTGAAGAAGATAAAGGGCTCCTGCCACGTGGGGGAGGCCTCTCTGGTGGTTCTCTGTCCTGCTCCTTTACCTTCTTTGAGCATTTGTCTCCCTCATAAGCCCACAGCCCCTGATTCTTCCTCTTCATCCTCCCCTCTAGCTCCTCTACTAGTCCCTGACCTGTATCTTCAAGGGTTCAGACTCCATCCAGTCTTTGTGGAGCTCGGTGGGATCTAAGTCAAGTCCAAGTTCAACGTGTCCCTTTGGCGTTTGCTGGGAGTACTCTACATAAAGTATTGTCGTCGTAATTATTTCTGATTAATATTTTTACACCTAATAAAGCCTCAAAGGGAGGGCGTTTACTTGGTCTAGGGGAGGGGCACCTTCCAGATGACTTGCCAGCAATTAAAGCAGCTTGTTAGTCGGAGGCCCAGGACGGCCGAGGACAGCTGGAGAGCTCTTCTTTGCAAGCAGCTCTGGTTAACATCAACCAGGAAAGCTCTTTGTAAACAAATGAATAATTGATCGTCCCGCGCTCACATAGCTACTGAGGATCTGAGCCCGTATGACTCATTTGAGAGCCATCCCTGTCGTCTGGATGCCATAACATTGGAGGAATGATGATCGTTTCTTGGAGATTCTTCTGTGGCCAGAGTTGCCAAGACCAAGGCTGTAATGGTTTGTTATGATGACCTTTGTTATTCCATTAGGCTCAATTGCTTTAAAAAATGATGTGTGCATACTTTCGGAACGTTTTTACCCTTTACGTTGACCTGACATCATAGTTTATATTACAGAATGTATTAATGACAGAGGAGTGTTTTCATGTCCCAAGGACAAATTTTAACAACCATAATCTGCCCTTAGTCATCATAAATATAAATGTATTGGTCAAACAGATCTCGTTAATGTGGCCAAGATAAATGCAAGCCTATATTTTAAGGCGGCTGAAGTCCTAGAGAATATATTTGGAGCTTTTTGTGGGGCTAAGAGATCTTGTATAGTGCTATCAGAAGGCTGAGAAAATTAACATGTTTCCCCCTCTAGTTTGGCGTTGGACAGATATTAACGTCTTGGGGATGTCAAGGAAGATTGCTCACATAGTTTCTGGACACCATTAATGCCTGGTGGGGTGAATCTTAGTTCTTAAAGCTGTATTCTCATTATGCTCCCAGGGCTTTTGAAAAGAAAGAAAATACAGATTTCAAGTCTCAACCATGTGTTGCTCAACTGTATTTCCCTGTATCACACTGTGTCTTAAAAGTTTTAATTATATTAATCCTCCTGCCCCAACATCGTGTTTCCTGTGGGAGGAGGCCCTTTTCCACAGATGTGTGTCTGACGTTTTGCATATTCCAGTTGGCAATCCATATGCTGGCAGATGATGTTCTGGGCGTGAGCTGTAGGACGGGTCAAATACTTTTCCTCTTCGTTACACTACGTTCAGAAGTGTGGGCCTTTATTGGCAGTATCCACGTTTCAAACTAATCAGGCAGAAAATAAATGCTTGTTTTAAGAAACACTTTTTAATCACGTTTTTATTTTGAACCATGAAAATGTGTTTCAGGCAGTAATGTCTCACATGCTACTCTCTGAGCGAGCAGACTGTTTATAGGGGTGAGTTCATCTCCCCCAGATTCGGTAAACATGGTACCATCATTAAACTCCATGTGGATTACAGTCACCTAGCAATGATTGATGAGCACTTCAGATAAAACCATTTACCCTTCTTCCCTTAGAGGAATCTTCTAAGAAGGATCTTCCCTTCTCAATCTGCTATAGCCTTTGGCAAAAGCACATATTGGGCTTTGGAAATGTGACTTTTTGCCTGAAACTTTTCTACAGGGGATTGGATTATTTTCTAAATTTATTGGTGTGAGGACAGTGCCATGATAATCTCCTGTGTGGTCTAAACTTTTTGGTCTTTTTAAAACGTGAGGCACTTACCCCCATGTTCATAGCAGCACTATTTCCAATAGCCAAAAGGACAACCTAAGTGTCCATTGACAGACAAATGGGTAAACAAATGTGCTATATCTGTACAATGGAATGTTATTCAGCCTGAAATTGGAAAAAAAGTCTGACACATGCTGCAGCATGGATGAACCTTAAGGACATTATGCTAAGTGAAATCAGCTAGTCACAAAAGGACAAATACCGTATGATTCTACGCATACGAGGTATCTAGTGTAGTCAAATTCATAGAAACAGAAAGAAGAATTGTGGTTGCCAGGGGCTGGGGGAGATGGGATGGTAGTTATTGTTTAATGGGTGCAGGGTTTCAGTTTTGCAAGATGACAAGAGTTCTGGAGATGGATGGTGGTGATGGCTGCACAACAATGTGAAAATACTTAACACTACTGAACTGTACACTTAAAAATGGTTAAGAGGGTAAATTTTAAGTTGTGCGTATTTTACCACAATTTTAAAATAATAATAAAAAAGAAAAAAAAGTGAGGCACATGAAAGGCTTGGAGCTGAATTAATCCAAGCTCTAAGACCCCTTCCTGGAAAGCCAGCCCAGACTATAGCTGCTGACAGCACCTCAACCCCACCCAGAACATCAAGAACTCTTCTTGCTGAGGCTAAAGAGAATAAGAAATTGAAATGGAATGTCTTTGAACTTGATCTTGATTGAGAGTGAGATAATTTAACTTCAGGCTTTCATTTCTTCTTTTCACTTCTTTGGATCTTGTAAGGGGATTAAATTTTGGATCTGGGACTCCCTGATAATTTGATACTGAGAAGGTTAAGTTCAAGTGTCGAACATCATTTTGTTGGCATTTCATTTTGGGGGTGCTTTTATGATATCATAAATTATGATATCATGATTTTACTGCCTAACCTCTGATAGGCTATGTTGGTCAATGTAGCTTGAAATAATTTGAGATGGAAAATTGAAGAGAAACTACCTTTTTCTTCTTGACTATAGAAAGGCCTTGAAAAACATAATGTATTTCACTGACCCAACTCAGAAACTTATAGGAGAAAAATCCACACTGCCTGCCCAGGAAGATCTACAGTGGAGCAGTGGCTGGTTTGGGGGTGGAGGTTGATTGCCTCTCTGAAGATGTGGTACCCCTTCTGGTTGACCATAGGCAAAATGATTGGGCACCATGGGTTCAAAGTACCAAAAGTTGTGTAATTTGGGGGCAGAGATTGTAACTTCCCTCAGGCTGCTTGAGTATTATAATCGCACGTATCCCCAATGCATCCAGCGAAGGGGCATTAGTTAGCCTGGGCCCTTTCCTACTTCCTCTCATTCTCCTTCTCAGGAGAGAAATGCTTGGTAAACTTGGGAGTAGCCGTTGACTTCTGCCACCCCTCCCCCCTCTTCCTTCCTGGGATCTGCCTGCCTTCAAGCTGCTGGAACTCAAGTCTCCTTGGTTCGAGTGGTGAGCTTGGCAGAAAAACCCTGCCCTAGTCGGGAGAGACCCGTAACTGTCCAGTGCTGTCTGGGTCTTGGTGGATAAATTTTAAACTGAGAGAAAAAAAAAAAAAAAGAAATTCCATTGCCTCTATATTGCTAAACCACACCCTCCAGCCTAGCCTTTATCAGTAATAAAACAGATAATTTGACCTCAAAAAAAAAAAAATAGGACTTTTCATCTGAAACTATGTCCACACTCTTAATCGTGCTGTGCCTTTGTCAGGTGCCATGAAGTCTGCCATGAGTTCATCCACTGCATGCTGTTTAATCCTCCTGACAATCCAGTGAGGTGGATGGATGGGAAAGCCTTTTGTAAGCTGTCTCAGTATTGTAATCACACTTGCCCCTAGTTGCATAACTCAACGTCAGGGAGGTTTGAAAAGGTTAAGTAACTTGCCCACGTGATAGGTGATGGGCTAGAACAGAACTCAAGGCTTTTGGTTTCTGGCAACGTGCTGCTAAAAATCTGTTGGCAAGAATTCATTCAAAGAGCGTTAGTATCTTCAACTGGAACCTGGTTTAATCCTACGGTCTCGTTTTGATGTGTTTGCTTATGACTTAACGAAGGGAACTTTATGACCAGTGTGTGTAGGCTGCAGTGTGTATGTGAATCACCGAAAAATTTTGCTCAGAGTGACTATTCCTGTATCTGACCCCCTGATATCCCAGCGTGGCAGGTCTGTGGTGGGACCTAGGAATCCTCCGTTTTATAAGGGCCCCAGACTCTTCTAAACTCTTAACTGATTCCCTGCAGACTAAGTTCTCACTGACACCTTCTCACCCTACCTTAATGTTGGCATTCTCTTTAATGGTGTGTAAAGGAATACTGGAGGGACAAATCCTGGCTTTCTTTGAGAAATGGAACTCACTAGAATGCCTTGCGGTTTAACATGATGCACCCACGTTGGGCGACGTGCTCACGCTAATCCAAACACTCATCCCCCACCCCTCAGAGGATCACAGAGCACCCACGTCTGGATGCAACGGAGGACCACCTGTGCCCTGAAAGAGAGCCGAGCCCTGAAGACACAACCTGGATGGATCTTCGCGCAGCTGGTTAACTCTCCACATCAGTAACTAATCCTGAATTAATTAGGCAGGAACGGGCAAGGCTTGGGGCAGAACAATTGTGTACAGACGTGTGACAAATGTCTGCGTGGGAATGTATGCGTGGGGGAATAATAAGAAAGTATGCTTTGTCAGAATATTTGCTTCTTTTAAAAATCAGTTTGTGCCTTTTAATGAATCAACTAGTAAGAAGGAAGCCCAAAATACAGCATTAACAGCGCAAAGAACATGGGAGTCAATGGTATGGTTTTTGTGTTTGTTTCTTTGCTTTGTGTTTATTTTGTCTTCATTTGCGAGACAAGGTAAGGATTAGGAATGCTGGTGAGTGATTGGCACATACTCTAAAAGCTCTGGGAGATTCTGTCTGTCAACCGGTTTTCCTCTCTTTCTACCTCCCAGCCAATATTCAGAAGAAACTCTTTTCATGTGAACTGGAAAAGATGAATTTCAAGCTTCATTGAGAGCTTGAAAACCTTAAATCCTTCTTGAAAATAACCTGCCTCTCAGGAATCTTTGGTCCCCAAAATTAGAAACCTTCTTTCTTGGGCTGTGGAATGGCTGCATTATTAACTATGATTATAGAGTCTCTGAATGGAAGGATGTAATAAATCTGAAAGTATTTGTTCTGGTTTGTGACTAAGCAAAACTGTATAATATTAAATCAGATGTTGCTATAAACATATGAAATAGCACATTTTTTTTTTTTCCAGCTTGGGGCATTGTGGCATGAAGCTGCTGGGAATCTAAAAAGAAATGTTTTTACATTCTTGGATACTGAGTCTGGTTTCTGCTAGGTTTTCTTCTTTCTGAGCATGCATGCTAAATAAAAG
Source organism: Physeter macrocephalus (assembly GCF_002837175.3). Taxonomy (NCBI): domain Eukaryota; kingdom Metazoa; phylum Chordata; class Mammalia; order Artiodactyla; family Physeteridae; genus Physeter; species Physeter macrocephalus. The sequence continues at coordinate 23,911 of NW_021146439.1, forward strand.
TGTTTCCGTTTAGATCTCTGTGTTTTCCCAGAGAGTTAGCAAGGCTGAGTAGAGGCGCTGTTACTCTTTTCAGACTGTTCTATGGGGTGAAACGGAAGACCTGGGCTCTGTGTGTGTGTACGTGTATATGTGTCTGTATGTCTGTGTGTGTCTGTTAGGTGGAAGGGATGAACGACATCCTAGTACCCTGGCATGTTTGGGTTGGAAGGAATCTTAGACACAAGCTAGTTCACAAACTTCCTCAAGACTCTGGGGAAAGCTGCATTGTTGCCTCTGGTAAATGGTCGTACTGGCCTTCAGTTTCCACTTCAAAGTGGTGGTAATATCGCTGTATGGGGCACAAAACGATGAGAAAAAACTACAAAGAAGTCATGACATACGGAGTGTCAAAAAGTGATTATAGGGCTTCCCTGGTGGCGCAGTGGTTGAGAGTCCGCCTGCCGATGCAGGGGACGCGGGTTCGTGCCCCGGTCCGGGAAGATCCCACGTGCCGCGGAGCGGCTGGGCCCGTGAGCCATGGCCGCTGCGCCTGCGCGTCCGGAGCCTGTGCTCCGCAACGGGAGAGGCCACAGCAGGGAGAGGCCCGCGTGCCGCAAAAAAAAAAAAAAAAAAAAAGTGATTATAGTTGTGCTGGTGCGCTCAGGGGTAATTTTTCTTTCCACAGTTTCCAAGTATATTATTTTTCATAATGTAGAAAATAAATTTGTGTTAAAGAAAAAACTGTAGCCTCAAAACGTTTTAGTATTTAATAACCACCCTTAAAAAGATGACTTGGCATATTGATAGCATTCTACAAATTGTTTAGAGCCGCACCACCTAACACAGTAACCATTAGCCACGTGGGGCTTCCGAAACGTGGCTGGTCCAATGGAGATGTATGGTATGTGAGAGATACACACCTGATTTCAAAGTCTTAGTGCAAATGAAAGCGTACAAGATAGCTCAGCAATCATTTTTATAATGATGATGTGCTGAAATGATAACAGTTTGGAAATATTGGATTAAAGAAGTTATTTTAAAAAATTTATTTTATTGAAGTATAGTTGTTTTAGAATGTGTTAATTTCCGCTGTACAGCAGTGGTTTAGTTA
>NW_021146440.1:0-25000 GCF_002837175.3 Physeter macrocephalus
AACGGAATGAAAAGACAGCCTTGTAATGGAAGAAAATATTTGCAAATCATATATCTTAAAAGAGGTTAATATCCAGAACATATAAAGAATTCCTACAACTCAACAACAAAAAATCAAATAACCAAATTTAAAAAGGGGCAAAGGACTTAAACAGACATTTCTCCAAAGATGATATACAAATGGCTAACATTTGTATATGAGTGAAATTTAAAAATAATAATGCATTTCATGATTAATCATTGTCTATAGTGTTTAAAATCCTTATTATAAATGCTATATCATCCACTGAGAACATCCTTTCTCTCTGCCCTGCCAGAGTGCTCCTACTCATTCTTTTTTTTTTTTTTTTTTTTTTTGTGGTACGCGGGCCTCTCACTGCTGTGGCCTCTCCCACTGCGGAGCGCAGGCTCCTGACGCACAGGCCCAGCGGCCATGGCTCACGGGCCCAGCCGCTCCGGACTGGGGCACGAACCCGTGTCGCCTGCATCGGCAGGCGGACTCTCAACCACTGCGCCACCAGGGAAGCCCTCTACTCATTGTTTGAAATACAGTATTACCTTGCCTGTGGGGCCTTTGTACAACTCCTAGGGACATGTTGTACATACCTCTTTTCTCGTACTTTAGCATGAATAGTTTGTATGTCCATATCAATCCACTTAACTTAGTTTTTAGATGCCACAGACTGGCCTGTTCATCTTTGAATCCCAAGTGATGAGCCGGGCACTTGGTACATGGATGCTGGGGTTTGGCTTAAATTAAGTAAACCGATTCAACAAAGCCAAGCTTTGAGAGCTTTTCAGATCTGGTGTTTCTAGAGTTTGGAAGTGGTTCTTTATCAGAAATTTGCTCCTCTGGTACAGGAGCTTGGGCCCAGATCACAGACCTGGTGTTATGTTTATGTACAAGTGCATTGGCATTTTTAAGACGTGGACTTCATCAAATTTGCACTGGGGAGCTCAAATCTCCACTGAATGTTGCCGTATTTTAAAATTTACATCAGAGAAGATGAATGGGGAACTCTTATGAAATCTATGACCCAGACCCCTGAGAAGTATGCATATGAGGTATATGATCATCAGGCATAGAAAGTGATATGATCAGATTCAGGATATTTTATCAAAGATTACACTTAACTGTTTTCTTTTCTTTATAAATATTATCTTGGTTTACAGACACATCTAACAGTTTTCATGGAGAAATCTGACTGCAAAAGACTGAAAAGTGGTCTGTCAGTGTGAACTAATGAAAAATTTGGAATTACAGAAAAAAAATTGAAAGACAGTTTTATTTATAGGCCGTGTAATAACAGAAAAAAAATTTTCTTGTAGGCTCCATGGATATCTGCTGTGTTAAAAGAGAGGATTACTTTGTATTTAACATTTCAATGGCCACTGTATTTGAGAATGCATTTAAGGAGTTTAAAGTGTTTAATAAATAGTTTTCCACCTTAGATGCTTTACATATGGACCCAATCTGGTTCATGTATTTAATTTACATTGTTAATATGCACCATTTAAAATAACTACTGGCTGATGATCTTCAGTCTCTCTGCACCATCTACATTGCACTGACCAGTTAAACCTTCAATTTGCATTGAGATTTAGGTCAGTAATAGAGAAGCTACCTCACTATTCAAAGTGTGGTCCCCAGGCCAGTAGTATCAGCATCACCTGGGAGCTTGTTAGACAAACAGAATCTCAAGCCTCACCCCAGACCTACCGAATCAGAATCTATACTTAATCAAGATCTTCAAGCTATTTATATATGCACATTAAAATTAGAAAACACTAGCTTTCAGCACTCATCCCCAAAGTGGGGTATATTTCTTCCAAATGGTGTCCAAGAAGATTCCTTGGGAAATGTAAACAATAATAAGAACTTATTCACCTTTATACACTTGTATAATTTTGATTTTGTGAATTTTAATAATATGTATAATATTGCATAGCAGTACATGAATACAACTTTAAAATAATAAAAGTAAAATAAAATAACTTAAGGCAAATTTTAGCCTAATTTATTCTTCCTTGAGAAAACACAAATTGTTTTAATATAGCGTGACTCATGCTGTGAGCTCAGTATTATAACACTACCAGTTTGCTACCTGATTCAAAAATCTGTACTCATCCTTGGGAAGACAGATATGTGTTAAGATATCAGAGTATGACTGTATAATGAGACTAGAAGTAAGGGACTCTTATTAGGTGAGATTGTATGTATTCTTAGAACTAGTGTGTGTTCATTGGAGATAGTTTGGAAAATCTACCTGGGATGATTGGGATAGGATACTTGGTCACTTTTAAATATATATATATATATATTTTTTTTTTTTTATTGAAGTATAGTTGATTTACAATGTTGTGCCAGTCTCTTGATCATTTTTAAGATCCCTGATGAGTATTCATGCAGGGACAGAATTTAATCCATCCTCATTCCCATTAAGTGCTAATACAATAAATTTGCCAAGGAATGAATAATGTTTATACTAGGATATTCAATGTCATCCACATGTTAAAGAACACAGTAAGAATATACTTATTAAATAAATAAAAATGAATACAAACTTGTATTACATTCCCTAATTTTAACCAAATATATATTTTGGGTTTCTCTTTGGCACATCTCCTAAGTAGCTCACACCTTAAAAGGCAAGGGAAACAAAACAAAAAACCCAGAACAACCCTTGTTTTTCTATGGCTAATTTTTATGGTTTCATTATAGCTAATGACTTTTCAACACAGGAATCCTCTTGAAGGCAATTATCCAGGCTCTGGATAAGATGTGTGTGGGGAAACTACACTTAACTGTTTTCAGAGGATCCAACAGCTCAGATTCCACTGTCTGGTCATTGATACCCAGTAGGGAAGTGGAGCACATTAAGAAAGGAAAGGGTGACATTTGCTTTTCCTCCACTCATCCATCCTTCTCTCCCTAGTCCCCAAACCCACACACACGCACACATACACACACACAAACACACACTTGTCTGTTGTGCTTAGAAATAGGGAACACCTTGCTCAGTTTTATTAATCTGCAACTTATCATCCATGATGATAGCTTTGTTCTTTTGCATCTTTAAAAGGCTTCCTTAAAATACAAATTCCCAAGGGGTGGAGGGTTGGGCTCTTCATACCTTAAACTATTAACCACCCACACTAGGATTATCACTTAAGGAGCTTGGGAAGGTAGGACAATACCTGAGGGAAGGGCAGACCCATTAGGGAGTAAAGTAGATACAGGTGAAGAAGGTGGAAAAGTACAAAAGCAGCCCTGCCTCACCTAGCTCTACACCTCTAAATAGTCCTAGGGGGTCACAGGTTGTTGACTCAATATCAGTTATTTTATCTTACATTTGTAGCCCTTGGCAGGTCACAGTGTACTTTCACTCTGCAATTGATTCGATCGTCTTAACCTGTGGGGTGGCCTGGGAGGGAGTGCATTTTATTAACCCTTTTTCTCTTCTTATAACTACATGGATCTCAAATATAATGATATCCAACACACCCATTTCAGTGGAAAAAAAGAGAGGTGAGTTGATATTTCCCAAATCTAAAGGCTAACTAGAATCCAGATTTCCTGATGCCTAAACTCTACATTCCATTAGCTATTCCTCATAGACTCTTTAGACATCTGCTCAGTTTAAATACAATAATAGGAATATATCCATAGAGAGAATATTTTTAGAAAGCATATCTGTATATAAGTATAAATACCGCTATTTTGAAACATTGATCTAAAAAAGCTTAGTGAGTACTTTTTTGCTAATGCCCCGAGTTGTCTGTCAAACTTTGTATCATCTGGAACCCAGCCTCTGTTTGGAAGTAAGTGGAAAAAACCTTGGAGCAGTAAGGAAAATAATCACCATGAAGACCATCTACCAATGCTAGAAGATTCACAGAACCACTCTCAGACCCTACCCCAAAATGCAGTGATTTATTTTTGTTCTCTAAATAGGGATAATACTTTAACCAGTTGAGCCATAAAGTTCCCTAATCCAAGCAAGTGAAATGATTTAAAGGGATGGATGACTGTTAGAGTCACTAGTCATTCAACAAATAATTTTTAAGTGCCTACTGTGCTCTGCTACACTAAAGGAGAAACAAAGATGAAAGTGTTGAGGCAAACACATAATTACAGTGATGTGATAAGTGCCACATGAAAGGAAGATATAAAGTCCTGTCTGATCACAGAATCAGCCATGTACTATTCTGTTTATGAGGGTGAGACAGAGCTTCCTGGAGCAGATTCACTTCCTAGTGAGTCTGGGAGATCTGGTAGGTAAGAAAGAACCTGGCGCCTGTAGGGAACAGATTCATGTGGCTAGAGACGTGACCAGACAGAGAGGTAAGGCCTGGGTTTTGGAGGCTTTGTATGTTAAGGAGTTTAAATGGTATTTCATAAGCAATGGAGAGCCATTGAAGATTTCAAACTAGAATGTGAGGCTGGGATAAGTCTTGAATTCTGCAAGTCCTATCTGAATATATTTGTAATGTAGCCTGGAATGAGGACCAGGCACTGGATACCAAGCAGGCAGAGGCTGCAATAATTCAGTCAAGAAATGGTAAGTACCTAAACTGTAGCAGTAACCCTAGAAATGGAGGGGAAAGAGCTAATTCAAGAGACAGTAAAAGAGCAGACATGGATAGATGTAGTGATCTGGTGGAGGAGGTGGGAAGAAAGGGACAGAAGACACCAGAGTGAATCCCAGATTTTATATTTGGCCAATGGATGAATGAGGAACACAGAGTGGGGAACAGGTTTACAGTGAAGATAATAGTTTAAATTTTCATACATAGAGTCATAGGTGACTAGGACATTCTGAAGATATCCATTAGGGAAGTGCATCTACCAGCCTGGAGCTCAGGGCACAGGTTCAGACTGGGACAATCATAGTAGGAAGCTGGCAGCTTTGGCTAAAAGCAGGAGGCCATGTAGACAGAAGGTTTAGAGAGCACAAAATTCTGGAGACATTTGTGGACAAACTGCCACACAAGCTTCAAGAGCTCCTGACATATTTCCTGTCCAACAGTTTAGGACAATGTGACATAGTTTCCTAATCCCTGCCATCCCTCTTGCCTCCCACAACATTCTCCAAAGAAAAGGCTGCTGATATTTTAAAGTGGAAGTCATGTTATATCATTCCTTGCTTCTCAGAATCAAATTCAAACGATTTGGCACAGACCAGTAAAGCTCTACCTGTGATCTGGTCCCTGCCTGTCTCTCTGACTGGATCTCCTTTCACATGACCCCTAGAGTGTATAACACTGTGATCCAGCCGCTGTGCTCCTCCCTCAGGGCCTTTGTACTTGCTGTTCCCTATGGCTGGAATGCTCTTTTTTAGGTCTTGCAGGCTGGCTCCCTTGAACCGTTCAAATCTCTCTTCTGAAATGTCACTTCTTCAGAGACCTTCCTTGACCAATCTAATCCCCACCTCTACCCATTCTCCATTCTCAATTCCATCACCCTGTTATTGTCTTTATAGCATTGACCATTATCTGAATGTATTTTATTTACTATCTACTGTATTGGAAATGGAGAGGTACAAAGGTAAATTTCCACATTTATTATTTTTAAGGCAAACTGGAAAGGTGGGATGGAATCATATAGCTAAAGGTCTTGAATTCCCATTGAGGGGTTTAAATTTGCTAGTTTCCAAGGAGCTACAAAAATGTTTGAAGTAACACAAGATTTTAATCAACTATACTACGATAAAATAAAATTTAAAAATCTTGTCGCTAAAAAAAGTTTGAAGTAGATCAGTAACCTTGTCATATGTTTTAAAAATGTTTCATTAAGGGCTTCCCTGGTGGTGCAGTGGTTAGGAATCTGCCTGCCAATGCAGGGGACATGGGTTTGAGCTCTGGTCCGGGAAGATCCCACATGCCGCGGAGCAACTAAGCCTGTGAGCCACAACTACTGAGCCTGCATGCCACAACTACTGAAGCCTGCATGCCTAGAACCCGTGTGGCTCTAGAGAAGAGAAGCCACCGCAGTGAGAAGCCCGCGCACCTCAGGGAAGAGTAGCCCCCACTTGCTGCAACTAGAGAGACCATGCGCAGCAACGAAGACCCAATGCAGCCAAAAATAAATAAATTTATTAAAAAAAAGAATTTGAAAAATAATATATATATGTATATGTATAACTGAATCACTTTGCTGTACACCTGAAACTAACACAACTTTGTTAGTCAACTATACTCCAATATAAAATAAAAATTTAAAAAATGTTTGGTTAAGATATTATAAAATATAATCGCTCCATAATATTCTGACCCTACACAGTACCCACTTACTGAGACACCATTCACTTTAACTGGTTTAACTACATAGAAAATTTGTAAATAAATAAACTGAATGACATTATAAAAAACTCTACACATAATACCTGAAATTAATTTGATGACTTTAGTTTTGTAATAGAGTTGTACAGGTGGTCCCAGTCTATTTTTTTATCTAGTTTCCTCTTCATTTCAGTGTGGGAGGCATGCAAAATCAGATGTCATGTAATTTTAACATGAGGACCAAACTGTACTAAGGCTAACTCTTCTACACACTCAGTAATGCTGTTCTGTCCATAGTTTTAAGCCAAACCACTGGTGGACCCAGCTGTGGTATAACCAGACTTTGGCTAATGGGACTGCTTTAAAGATGGGGTGATACTGAGCTCTTTCAGTAAGGTTGGGAATGGAAAGGTCCTTGGACCTTTCAATTTAATTCCATTAAAAATGGTATCAGATTCAGATTTTGGGACACCCAAATGAATGACACATTTCTTTCCTTTAAGGAGGATGAAATCTAATCATTTAGCTCTGAGTATGCATTACAATTATGAGTTGGGTAATTTTGTATAAAGACCAACAGACTATTTTCCCAAAATGACTCCTCCTATATTTGCAAGCCTATGAAATGTTTGTGGATTTTTGTTTTTCTTTTCTTTACTCTTCTCTGCTTTCCCAGGGATAAATAACTTTTTCAACATAAGGTATGTATAAATATAAAGTTTATTTAGCATAGTGTTTAGAAAAATAAGTTCACATCATTTCAGAAAACAAATAAAACACTTAATTGTCCAGGCATAAACCCCTATTACAGTACAACATACATACTTTAGATCTCTTTGGTTGGGTAATTAAGCACAGAAATGTTCTGGGACATACTCTGTGTGCCATCACCTAACAGTGCAGTATAGACTCTGTTACCCCACCCCATGATATACATTCTGTATAGATTTTCTCTTTGTGTAAGGCACAGTAAAATCATATTGAGTATATAACTGGTTGCCTCTAAACATACAGTACATGCAACAAAAGAATAAAAAATTTTTGAGAACCCTGAAAGCCAAAAGAGTCACATGCTATACAATTTTGAGTAATAAAATGTGTGGTGGTAATAAGAAATTAACATAAAATGTATCAGTTAGATACAAAATAACTGTTACTCTATTATCTAAGCTCTAAGAAGACTTTGAAACATCTTCTATAAAATGTAATTCTTTTCCCCACAGTTTTCCTGAATTATTTATATTTTTATGGTGAGATGATCTGTCAAAAACATTTTAAAGAATGAAGAACTTCTGGTTATGTACTAATGCACACTTGTCTAACATGTAGTAGGGCAGGCTGCAATATCTACCCAATTATCCAGCTTTTAACATGCAAGACGCAAGGGCATATACAGGGAGATTTAAGGTCAGTGTGCAATTCAACTATGAATTTTATCTATGGCTATAACATCTACCTGCCTTTCGTAACCCAAGAAAGGCACTGAAATGTGTATAATTCAGTCTTTTCTTTACTATGAATATACGTGAGCTATAAAGCAGTACAACACAGGTGCTCTTGCTTGACTGAGGAACAAATGCACCTTCTCTTTAAACAACAGGCTGTCCTCTACTGGATGTAACTAAGAGATATATATCAATTCTGACTGATAGAGTGCATAGATAGGCTCACACAGCCAGCAGCAGGGGTTGGGGTTTGCAGGGAGTTATTTATCCCTATTCTGATTCCTCTTTGGGGATCATTAGAGGGTCATTTGCAGCATCTTCAAGCACTGGTTTACATAAGAGGGAAATTCTGACAAGGGTTCTGAGTCTGGCCCTTGGTACTGCAAAAAAACATCTGCAATTCTGTGCAAGGAGATCATGGGGTTTATCTTATTTCATTCCCATATATATGGGCTACATAACAACTGGCCTTTATTTTACTGAAAGAATAGAAAAGAACAAATTCTTTATAATGTGCATTGATTCTTACCTGGTATATTGTATAGCTACCTGGAGTAACTGTAGGGGTATAATTACATCATGTTGGAGTATGAATAGGTTTCCTAGGTAAGTCTTAAGTTTTGTGCTATCTTTTTCTTAAGGAAGAAAAGAGGAAGAACTGTGAATAAAAGAGAGGCTTATATTTTTGGAAGACACAAAACTTTTCCTGTTATATATATGTATATATAACATATATAACTTTTTAAACCTTCCCATCTTTCTTATTGGATGGGTATTTTAAAATAATTAACAAACTCTTTTTGATATTTGCAGCAATCAAGTGGAAAACATCATTTTCATGTAAACTGCACTATAGACCCATGTAATTAATCTTAGTAACATGATCAGCACACACCTAAAGAAACAAACAAGCTGTATAAGTAGGGGTGGAGTGGAAGAGAACTCTAAAAAACCTGATGTTGTAAAACAAAACAAAACAAAAAAACACGTAATTTCAGCAGTTTAGGAACATTCGCTAATTCCATAAAAAAATGGGATCTAAGTTCTTTATCAAAATGATGGGGGAGAAAAAAAATGATGGGGGAGGAATTCTTCAAAGGGCTCTTTACCTATGCCTGCAAGTTCCATTTGCAATAACAACAAAAGTTAAATCCTCTATGGCCCTTATTCAACATGCTGGGCTGATGGGCATGTAGACATTTACAGTGGACCCTTTGTTCCGATCTTAAAGAAAGCAAGATGTGGTGACATCTTCATGTTCAATAACTTTCTGTCATCTCTGAAGAGATCATTTTCTCACTTTTCTTGCTTTTCAGAGACCAGAGACTTTACTCACTACATAAATGTATTTGTATTATTACATCTTCTGTTCAGAGTCCTGATAAAAACTGTAACCACAGCTCACAACATTATCAAACAAGCTTCTTACGGGAACCCCGAAAGATTTACTTTTAAAGAAGAGGTGATAATATAGTGCAAACAACAGTCATATGTCATAATGTAACAACTGAGTTAAAACATTTAGAACTAAGTTTCAACAGGACATAATTCAACTCAATAGACGTTACATATTTTCTTTCCTTTAAAATGGTTGTTTTCATAGCCTCCAGAATTGGTTTTACATGGTAGTCTATAACTGTTACTTCTTTGTAATGAAAAGTATCAACAATAATTAATTGTTCAACCACTTGCATCATAAACATTAACTCTAATAATATATGTGAAACTTAAGTTCTTCAGATTTAGAGCAATTCTGTGAAATTAACCCTGTTGGATAGTAGAAAGGAGTCATCAGTGCTTCTGTTGAAACTTCTGTACCTTAGTAAGAATAATAAAAAGGCCACAAGGTAAAAAGGCACATAGAATTCTGTAGAAAATATACTTAAATGAATCAGAGAGTTGCTAAATAAAGAACAAGGATGTGAAAAAAAGTACCAAAATTCCAATATTGGGAGTTAGATTTCTTGTTTCAGTGTTATTAATATTGACCTTAATAGACTCCTGATAAAAATCATTACTTTTAAAATCCTACAAAAAGTAAAACTTTGTTGGAAATAACTGTTCACTTCCTGTTCAAACAATAAAAATAAATTAAACAGTACGAAAACATTTCTTTTCAGTTCATAGTGTCTGAAGTATAAGAGAAACATTTACAGCATAAATAAAATTCACTGTAATTACCCAAATTCTTGCTTATAGGACTAATATATTTACACTCATACTGAAGTTTGTTTCAGAGTTTTTAGTCGAGTTGCAAACTTTCTCAGCCACAGTGAACTATGAGCAATCATATTTGGAAACGTATAGAGACAAGCCAAGACTTTCACAAAAATGCTGAAAAACAGAAATGCATATATTCAAAACTATACCCTTAGAATAGTGTAGAGTACCTTTTATGCTTCTTAACCTTACCAATGCCCGTGGAGTAAAAGTAAACAAAAAGAATTGTATTGTTTCTAACGCTCTGTAGTGATATTTAATTTTCTACCTTAAGTGTATACATTTTTAATTTAGAAAACTATTTATCAAGTTCCATTTGATCTTAGAATTATGTTAAGTCAACCAAATGATACACTTTGACTTCTTGATATATTTCATCTTGTTCCTCTGTCTCCATCTATTTAAAAGAGAACACATGTGAACAAAAAGGCTGCAGTAATGCAGTTCTACTCCTGCATATTTAACTGTGATCTTCATGCAGATCAATCCAAAGTCTCTTGAATGCATTTACTTGCAAAACTAATGTTTCCCTTCAAATGGGAAAATCCTTTATGTCCTCAGGTCTTCATGAAAAGATTTGCCTGCTGATGCCAGGAAAAAAAAAAGAAATTAAGTTTACAAGTCTTGCATCTCTTCATCCAATTGGACAGTCTGGAGCTTGGCAAGCTCTTTTTTGTCTGTTTCCAGGTCTTCACAGACAGTCTCAACCATGCCCTCTAGGACATACTTGGATTTGGAGTCTAGCATCATTAAGTTGCTTGTTGCTTTGCTCTCAGAATTTGTTAAGAAATTCTCTTTTATGTTAGCTACTGATTGCATAACCAAATGATGTTCTCTGACAAAATCCTGGTGTACTGTAGGGGAGGGGTGACTCACCTGGGCTTCAGCTGTGGGAACTATTTCCCCAAGGGCAGCCTGGGTCATGGGTACTGATAATAGATCTTGACCAGTAATAAGGGAGCAGTTCTGAAGAGTTGCATAGTTAGTGTTGCTGACAGACGTCACAGTAGATTTGCTTGCCACAGGTGCAGACATTGGCTGGCTATCAGCAATGTCAGGGTTTAGCTCAGTGGGATTTAGTAGGGTAGGGGGAGTCAGGGAAAAATTGTGAGTTGGGGATACATTAACTAAGGAGGAGGACAGTGGGTGGAGGCCACTTCCCGAGATACTTTCAGAAGACAGGTTTGCATTTACTTGTGCATTCTGATTGACAGGCATCAACTGAGAAAACACCAGGCTCCTCTCCACGCCCTCCTGTTTAACAGATCCTATAGTCTGGCCTGAATTAGGAACAGTGTATACCACTGCACTGGGAGCAAGAGAGCTCAAGAAAACCTTTCCTTGCTGGACTGTGGTGGCCTCACTTGTAAATGTGCTCCCATCTGAAGTGCTTGAATTTACTGAAATATTACCTAAAAAAAAAAAAAAATAAAGTACAGATTATCACTGATGGGGCTGATAAGGAAACAAAAAAGTTACTTTTTTACACACATGATTTTTCTCAGGTTCCGCAGAATCACCTTGAGCACTTAATACTACAGATTTCAAGGCTCTGCTCCTGAGAATCTATCTGACTCAGTAAGTCCCAGAACAGGTGTATTTTTAACTCCTTGAGTAATTCTGGTGATGAAGCGGGAGCGAGAACTACTGGCTTAGAAATCAAATGTGAAAAAAAAAAAATTTGTTTCCAAGTTCTATTTTCAGTCAAGTTTCTGGTTCAGTATTACTGAGACTTGATATCTCTCAATTAGTTGATAGTTATTGCTCGCTCTGCCAGTTAGAACTAGAAAACACAAATGCGAAAGAGAATGCCTTTGTTCAGGGCAAGCTCAGTAACTGACATAAAATATAAACGGAAATGCAGAAAATACCACATAGATGAGTTACCCTGGGGCTTACAGTTAACCATATAAACCTGTACAGACAAGTTGCAAAGTTTCACCAAACTTACCATAATGTCAAGTCAACAAAACAGTCAATAGTTTTTTTTTTTCCTTTTGTTGTGCTAGTTCTGAATTTTCAGTGTTGTAGTGACAAGAAGAGTTAATGATAATAAAGAAATGTGCTTTTTAAAATACAGATTAACATAACGAGCTAGAGCTAATGCTTCTGTAAAAGGTTTGTATCTTTTGAGACTCTCATTATAATGTTCTACAGAGACCAGAAGTAGAAAAAGAAATATAAGTAGAAAGCTGAGTTGTTCAAATCAGCTAACTCAGATAATGCAGACGAATTAGACCCCCTCCCCCCAACTCACACCATCAAATAAAACCCTTTTCTTTCTGAGTCTTTTCCTAGGCACAGTGAAATAATGGCAATTATCTTGCCATTAAAGGAAAGGTGGACATGGGGGAGTTTTGTGACAGAATAATTCAAGTAGGATGTTTACCCTGATCTTGAATTAGATGTTCAGTAAACTCTTCATTATTTTGAGAAAACAGCCTAATGTTAAAGGTAATTCACCTAAAACATTTCCCTCCTTGAATTAATAGAATAATTGGGATGTTGCCACCTATATCCATAAATGTATGTCACAGGGCTGTTTATATGTCTTCCAAACATTTTTAAGCACCTTAAGTGCAAAGGAATGGCTTTAAACAAACAAAAAATGAAAACACTTTATTTGAACTTAAGAAAAACATTTCTACATATGTTTGAGCTCTTCTCTAACGTAAATCTTTGTTCCAGGTCAAACAAACTAAAAAGGCTTTACAATTCTTGTTGACTACTAAACTGTAGCAAAAGACATCTGAAATAGATGGTTACTTTGTTGTGTGTATGTGTTTGTCAAATTGTTTGCCAGTGTATTTGTGAACAAAATGATTCATTATTTTTTGATAGGGATATATATAACATAATAGGTGTGACATTTTCCCAAACTGCTATGGAATATAAATAAAATAATATTTCTAAATGTGTAGATATTATAAAATACATAGATGAAGGGGGAAAAGCAGATGTGATCTAAAACTTGCTATTTAAGTATAGCTGCAATTGAATTATAAATTGAACAATCATTTCAAAATCAGTTTTAAAAAACCCAGTTGAGAAATGATATACGTACAAAGTATAATTTTATAATGATGTTTAAAAAAAATCCTTATTTACTCAGATTATAAAGTGAGTAAAAGATGTAGAGATTCTGCTTTTCTATATAAATTTCGACTATAGAAAGATAATCTACCTTGTCTAGCCATTTTTAAGAAAGGCTTGGTATCTGTTTTGAGAAAGGCTGAATCCCCAAATGCTTTACTAAGAACTGCAATACACAGTTCCTCTAAGGGAACGTTGTTTCCTGGGCCATCTGGTTAAACTTATGTCTTCAACTCACCCAGACAAGTCTAAGGATTGACAGCTCTGTCATTTGATCTTAGCTACTTTAACTGAAAATGCTGTTCTTATTCATATTAAATGTCCCATTTTAAGAATTAGCTATTAGTTTGTAATAATTTTCTATGGTAGCACATTTTTAGTTTATGTGTGAGAAGTATTCCTGCTTCTCTCCTCCCCCAATGTACATACCATGCTTTTTGCTCAAATTTGTTGTCTTTAAAATGTTACCTACTATTTGGAAATTTCCTAAAGAGAGAAAAAGGGTTAGATCCACATTAAAGTATTGTAAACTAAGCACTTTGGCTTTCCCTGTGGTTTTCCTATTTTTGCCCTGTGTTGGATAGTGACTAAGCTTAATCCTTTCCATAGCCTGGAACAATGAAGAAATAAATAGCATGCTGCAGGACTGTTGTGTGTTACTATACTACCATTTTACCTAAAGAGAAACAAATGAACAGAATGGAATTTACTGCACAACAATTCTTCCATTAATGCCTCAAACAAACTGAAGTAGACTATAGTTGTGGAAACAAGAGTTGTGTATAAATTGAGTTTTTTTTTTTTTCCTTTGGATAAAACCATTTTACAGGAAGCTGATCTTTAAGGCAAACAGTTACTTATTTTGTTTTGGTAAAAATTTGGACTTTCAGATTTGCTTCCAGGAAGGCAAATATGCACTAACATCTCCCACTCCTGAATTCAAGCAGCTCTGCAACCTCCACTGCCATTCTAACCATTTCTGTTTCTATAGAGAAACAATGACACAGAGCCATCCAGATTTGCTTAAAGTCATTGAAGAACTGGCATATCAGCCTCAGGTTTCCCAAATTTCAGATCAGTGCTTCCTTTAGCAGATGCCTTAGTAAAGCCACCAACATATAAAATAAGGCTTACAGTTACCTCCATAAATAAACCCACACATTTAGGGAGCAAGTATACATGCATAGCAACAGACAATCACATACTCCTCTGTTTTCCCTTTAGGTCTGTTAGTCTTACTTATAGGAGGAACATGAATCAAACTCAAATGATCCAGTCTCTTTGGCTCGCTCTTCTAAAACTCCTTTTGGTCAAATAAAAAATGCTTAGGTGAAGTCTACACATTCTTACCAACTGCTGGACTTATTTTGTGTTCTAGCAATATTATTAATTTTTAATCTTAAAATGTCAAGCAGTGGGTTATTTTGTAAGCACCGACTGACTTAGCATATTTCTATAATTGTAGAACTGGCAGGACTCTCTGCGAACTGTATTTTCCATTCAGTTGTTGGGAAAATAAAAATCCACCCCCATGATGCCAGGGAACCAAGCAAGCTGGATATTACATGGATGTTGTGAAGAAACAGGAACAAATCAAGGCTATTCTGCAGCTGTGGCAGCCAGTAAGGTACCTGAACAGTAACAGCAATCTATAGCTCTCACCAAATGCATCATTTACAGCAGCTGGCTAAAACATTCACTGGTGCATTACGGTACCAAACCAGACTTTTACCTTGTGAAGCTGCCACTGAAACAGGAGGCAGCTGCAGTGGAGAGAATCCAATGCTCCCATTAAGGAACTGACTGCTTGCTCCAGAATTGGGGATCTGGACGATGCCATACTGGTTAATTTGCACTGGTGTGGTAAAAGTCACTACAGAACCTCCATCCTGGGAAGCCACTGTTTGAATACCTTCTCTTTTCACCTCAGTGCTGGGTATCAGCCCTGGGAATGACACAGGAGCACTGGGGCTGTAGGAGGTGGTGGCTGCTGAGTTAGCTGAAGAATTCTGGAGAACTTTGAATTCCTTCACATCCTGGGAGGTAGATCCCAGTATGTCAGTCATGGATATACCATTGCTCACAATGTTTGATGCCATTTTTGGTGGATTCAGTGACACTGTCTGTGTATTTCCCACACTTAATCCATTAAGGATAACTCCATTGGGTCCCTGAATGAAAGAATTACCATTAAGGAAGACAGGTGAAGTACTGGCAGGTACCAAACTTCCATTCAACAAAACTCCAGAAGAGCTTAATGATATTTTAGCATTTCCAATTTGTTGCATATATACTGGCTCCATGTGACTGGAAAGGCTGAGGTTGGTGACACCATCAGATGAACTGGAGAGTGGATGAGGAGACAAATCTTCATGACCCTTGCTGGATTCATCTTCAGTGCTAGGATTGCCATCCGACTCACTGTACAGAGGAGGAAATCAAGACATTCAGAAAGTCATGGGAATGACAATCTATATAGTGCCAATTGTTTGGAAAACCAGCCTCTAATCCCATTAAAGGTAGTGTTTAAGGAAAGCACAGCAGGAAGTCTTCTAGTCTTGTTTTACCTATGAGGCCTTTCAGCACATTCTGACCAGGGCATCTGAGAAGAGGAACACTCATGTCTCAATAACCTTTACTAATAATAAGTTCAGAGAAAGTCCAGAGGTCTAAAACATATAAATTCAGCTAACAGGATTTACAGGAGAATTGTCTACACGGTTTTATAGCACTGAAGTTATTTATTACTGTTAAATATGCTGCTACCTATACCACAGAAAAAAAACTCAAAGGGGTGGTCAGTCATTTCTGTTTAGGAACTCTTTCCCTTCCCCTCAAACCAATTCAGATTAGTGTGATTTTGGAGGTAAATGAAACTGTCAATGGAGCAGGAGGTGGGAAGTACTCAGTTTTGTCTGCCAGTTAGTTAACAAGAGATCATTTTCTCACCTGCTCCCAAACTTCCACTCCACCAGACTGACAACTGTCTCATTCAACAAAGTGGCTGTCTTGTTGTAGGAAAGGCACTTTCAACCCAAGAACTGTTACGTGCAGTCGCCTTTGAATCCAAAGAAAGCCATAGGGGCCTATTTAACAAACACCATCCAAAGAAAGCCATAGGGGCCTATTTAACAAACACCATCCAGTGCCCTGGTGAGGTGGGAGGGAAAGGGTGTGGGTCACTCAGTGGCCTTGTACCTATCAGACCCCTTCCCCAGCACCCTCAGTCCTTCTTTTCTGTTCCAAACAAGACTGTGTTTCCTCAGCTCTCCGATTTGGGGGTAAATACCAAATCTGGGGAGGGGTAGTGGTGGGTGTTTCCCATTTGGTCTGAGGCTGGGTCGGGGGAGAAAGGATGGTAGGATAGAGGCAGCTCGGGGCACGGCGGGACTTGGCCCGGCAGAAGATCCGACATCCCTGCAGTGCCCCGAGGTCGGTTCGCTTTCACGCCGAGCGGAGGGGATTACCCGGGCTTTAGACTGCGGGGCCAGGAGCGCAGAAGAAGCTTTGATTTACGAGCTGAGGCTGAGCCGCCGTCGCCGTCTGCGAGGGTGACTCACCGGGGATGCGGGTGGGAGGTAGATCCGGAAAGGGGCCTCAACCAGGCAACTGGGCTGGGAGCGGGTGTGTGTGTTGGGCGGGGGGGGCGCGAAGCTGGCTGAGTGTGTCTGGGGAGACGCGGGGAACGCGCCCGGCCAGGGAGTGGAGGCTCCAGGGCAGCTGGCCTGCGCGCCGCGCCCGCTCCCCACCCCCCTACCCCCTGCCCATTGGATTCCGTCGCCGGCAGGATCCGCTGCCTCAAACAGGCACGGGGACAGGTGGCGTGGAGTTACCAAGGCGCCTCCTCTGGGTCGCCCCCGCAAGTCTGCGGAGGGGTGCACGCAGGTTGCAGTGCGCGTTTTGTGTTGGTTACCGCGAGGCCGGGTTCGGGCACGGAGCCTCCCTCCTGCCTTGGGCGAGAAACGGGCAGGAGCGGCCCGCGGCGGGCTCTGGAACGCGCCGGGTGATCACCTTCTCCCCGCCGGGCCGAGCTCCCCGGCTCCCAGATTCCTCCCCTGAGCAGAACCTTCGAGCTGCTTTTGGATTCTTTCTCTCCTTTCCCCGCGGGGCTGGCGACACCATCCCTTTCGGCGACCTTCTCTTTACTTTGTCCAACAATTCACACAGACACACAGACCAGGTGTCTGACTCGGGAGGACGTACAAAAGAGGAGGAAAACCCGGTATTTTCTACCGGTTGGGAAAAAATACCTGGCAGTCAAAAAGTTCAAACCCGCCAGGGTGGGCGCTCAAAGAGGTGCGGAGTGGATAGCGCCCCCAGTCCTTCCCTGCGGTCCTCCTGGTGCCAGCCTGCCCCCAGCCCCAATCACCACACCGGGAGGGAGCCCCGCAGGGTTCGGGGGCCGGGGAAGCCGCCCTCTAGCCCCACCACCCCGGCGGCGCTGAAATTCGATCCGAAGGAGTTCAGAATCAGGTTTCAAAACACCGCAGAGCCGAGCCGCACCAACACCCCACAGTTGCCGCGGCCGCGAAGGGAACCACAGCGGGCAGGGTGAATGATTAACTCTGTCATATAAAACCTCGACGTCCCCAGACCCCCTTTTGCGCTTCCAGACCCCCACCAACTTTCTTCTCCCTCCGGAGCGGCCACGGCCACCTCCAGCGCCTGCCTGGGGCAGCCGAACCCTGGGGGTCCGGGAGCGCGTGCGCGCGCCGGGCCGGCGTGACCCAGTGGAGGTGCAGACCCCGGCGGGCGCTACTGGCAACCTCCGTGGGCATCGGGCGGCAGCGAGAACTGCCTTTCCGGCGTCTACACACGATCCTTCGCCCGGCCAGAACCGGGGAGCGAGTGGCAACTTCAAAGCCAGAGGGATGGGGGTGGGAAACCGGGTAGCAGTGACCAGCCGAGGTGGGGGCGGGGACTGAGACCTAGGCGGGCGACCAGAAACTTCTGGGGGGAGGTGGGGGGAGGGTAAGGAGCAAGGTTCTCCCGCCCCTCGCCGCCGCCGCCCCCCCTCCCCCAGCCGGGGAGAGAGGTGGGGGGCGGGGAGAGGTGGGCTGCCGGACCAGGCTGGTGGGGAAGGTAAGCGCCATGTTTGCGAGCACTTGGAGGAAAAGAAAGCTGGGAAGGGGGTTGGGGAGAGGAAGGGGGAGGAGGAGGAAAGTTGGCGCTCACCTTTTGGACTGGGTCTCAGAGGGGTTCCGATCGCGCTGCCGGCGGTTCTTGAACCAGTTGCTGACCTGGGTGAGGGAGAGGCCGGTGATCTTGGCCAGGTGCCGCTTCTCGGCGGGCGAAGGGTAGCGATTCTGCTTGTAGAGCTCCTTGAGCGCGTTGCGCGACTTCTCCTTGAAACAATACACCGTCTCCTCGCCGTCCCAGATGGTGCGGGGCAGGGGGAATTTCCTGCGCAGCCGGTACTTGTCCACGGCGCCCAGCGGCCGGCCGCGGGCTCGCTCGGCCTCGGTGTAGCGCGCCTTGTACCAGAGCTGCTGCAGCAGCGGGTGGTTGGCCGACTCGAAGCTGTGGCTCTCGAGGATGCTGTAGAGCTCAGGGTAGATGCCTTGGTGGAAGGCCACCAGCGCCCGCGCCTTCAGCAGGCTCTCGTTGCCACGTAGCAGGTCGCTCTGGGGCAGGGACCACAGGAACCGGGCCAGGCGGTCCAGGTTGCCCCCCTGCTGCAGCGCCTCGCACACGCAGGCGACATGGTCGGGCGAGAAGGCCAGTGGGGTCTGTGCGGCGGCGGCGGCGGCGGCGGCGGCGGCGGCCGCGGCGTGGTGGTGCCTGCCCAGAAGTTCCGAGTGGAGTTGTACCTGATCCGCCGCCGCTCCGGCCGCCGCCGCTGCAGCCACTGCCCCTTCCTCTCCGCTCACCCTGGCGGCGGTGGCCGCGGCGTCCCCCGGCTCCAGGGGGAAAGGGGCTGGAGCCGGGGGGCTCAGCCCCGCCGCCGCGCCCCCCGCCACTTCTCGGGGCGCCTCCTGCCCTTCCGAGGCGCTTTCCATCCCATTCTCCTGCTTGATGTCCGCCGCACTTGCAATCTGCCCGGTGGGGGAGGAAGAGGACATTTTTTTGTTGTTTATTTTCCTCCCTCCCTCACTCCCTCGCACTCTTTTCCTCTTTCTTTTCCCCTCTCTTACTCCTCCTTCTTCGTGTCCCTCCCCCCTCCCCCCCTCCGGAAAGCCCACTCCCTCCCTCCCGGTTTCGGCTGGATCTGGCCGATCAGGTTTCCCCCCGGCCACGCAGTCACCATTAAGATAGCTGCTAGAGCAAAGTAGTGTAAAAGGATAGCTGCTTTCTGCCGTTCCCCCAACGTGACTCCTCCGGTTGCTGCATACTATATGGCACTGGCGGCCCGGCCGGCCCGGCCGCGCCACCTCATTGGCTATTTCACATTCAGAGGGAGGAGGAGACACCGTTTCTATCCCTGTCGATCACCCGCCTCCCACTCCACCCCTTGCCGTTCCCTCTCCCCCTGACCCCCAGGCACCTATACCTGAAGGGAAACACCGACATTCTTTTCAGGCCCTGCTCCTGGGCGGGAACATGCCTAATGTGGCCTGAAAACTGGACAACAGACTCTTTCAAAGAGAGTCCCTACGATTCCAGTGGGAACATTAATTATGTGGCCTTAAGGTCCGGATGCGAAACTCTTAACAAAGAGACCACCCTCAGCATCTAGATGACAAAATTTCAGAGGACAATTCAGAAGCTTCCCTGGTGTCTCTCTACTGCCCTTCACCCCCCTTTCAGATTTCTTCATTAAGGATTTTTATTCAAAAGGGTCAAGAATAAAATGGCACTAGGGAATGCTCTAAGGGGGAAGCACTCACAGTAAATTAAAATTCCAAAGGCGGGGGGAATGGTTGCAAACGGTATAAATAGCCCACTGAGAACACAAAAACAAGAAGCCTTCAAAAAAATGTGTTTAACCTTAAGTCACTTGGCAGGCTGGCAACCCAACTGAGTTGAACGTGTTACAACTGAACGTACAGAATGTTTTACCATATGTTTATCCTGGGTCGGTAGGGTGGAAGAGATCTAACTTTTAGATTATACTAACAGCATGGAAATTTAAGCCTCTGTATGAACATTTTTAATATAAGTGTATGAACAGTTTTTTGGAGATGATATTCCTGGTAGAAACCACCTCTGTGTGCAGGTGTCTTGGAGGAGATCATTGCGGGATCAGCAGCCATTTCCACTGCATAAACAGATGGGAGACTGCCCTTTGGTTTGAGGTGAAGTGCCCGTGGGGGTGGAGTCTGCTGCTTTTTCTGCAGCTGTGTCTCTTTCCTTCACGGTTTGCATGAGGTCTTCACTCAAAAAAAGATGAACCCATCTCTGCTTCTCTGATGACTGTGGGTCAGTTGGGTCTACCTGCTGGTACTCTTTCTCAAGAATCCAACATTTTTATTTATTTCTTTTATTTTTTTTTTAAGAAGCCAACATTTTAATGACATCATCCTAACCTTTACTTTTGGGTGGCTTTGTGTTGTTTCTGATCCCCAGTTACCCATAAATGCTTACTTCAGCATATTATAAAGCAGCTGTTTAGGTCACCTGCTATCGTGATCAGCTTGATGAGGTTTTCCTTTTTTGTGGACAGGCTGCATTTTTATTGCTGGTCAATGACCAAGATGTCATTTGAGTTTGGACTTAACTTGCTTTTGTACTACCCTAATGAAGCCAGCCAGCACTGACATCTCTGGTAGATTCAAAATTTATAATTATGGAAAAGAGCACACGTTTCTACCCCATTGGAAATATCCAGTTAGGTATTGGACTTCTGGACAATATCTGAGATTAATAACTTCCTTGACTTTTAAAAAATATGCTTTTTATTTTAGAATAATTTTGACTTACAATACAGTCTTAAAAAGAGTACAGAGTTCCCACCTACTCTTTACCTAATTTCCCATAATGTTAACACCTTATATTATAATGATACTTTGTCCAAACAAATTAACATTGGCACAATACTATTAACTAAACTCCAGACCTCTTTTTGGACTCACCAGTTTTTTCTCTAATATTGTCTTCTGTTTCTCTCTCCAATCCAGGATACCACGTTCCATTTAGTTCCTTGAATTTTTAAAGTTTGTTTATCAGAGCAAAGTAGACAGGAGGTAGTGTGGTTTAGTGGAAAGGATGTGGATTTGGGGATCAGCTAGCTAAATGTAGGTTTAATCCTAGCTCTGCCATTTATTAGCTACTTGACTATAAAAAGTGAACAGGATTGTTGTGAGGATTAAATGAGATAAGATGTGCCAAAAAGCACCTGGCACATAATTAATCTTTGTTAAATGTTTCTTATCTTCCTCCTGATAGTGCAAAGTAGGAAACTTTTCAGTTATGTATACCTAATGAAAATACATTTGGCTATATTATAGGGCTTTCCAAGTTCAAGTCATAGGAGTCTTCTTCAGGTTTATTATCAATCAAATATAGTGCATTGACTTGGAAAACCATGTATTGGGTTTCTGCATGTCTTCTGTATATTTGCCTCCAGAGTACCAAGTTCAACAGATTATATAGAAGCAGCAGTGGCCTTTTCTGATATCTGTAGCCTGTGGCTACCCTGGTATTCTGTAGCTCCAGGAGGAGATTCCTATAGGACCAGAAGTGAAATCCAACACCAGGCTCCGGATTCCTTTAGCTGGCTGAGCCTCAGAGCTCATTCTGGCAGCATTTCAAAGTGGATTGGAAGCCCTTGACTCAAACATGGTCAGCTACATTAGAATAGAACACCAGACTTGAGGGTGTGTGGAGTTAATCTCAGAGTACTTGTTTTTCCAAATGACTTGTAAAATTGATGAATACTTGCTTCTACTTCCTATGTCTGCCATGCTGTGAACATTGAGTCTGCTGTGCTGATATGTAGTCTAAAGCTGTGTTTTGATTTGGGAAAACAGAGTTGAGGTTGGGATTGTGTAAGAGTGAAAACTGAGCTGCTTGTTTCTGTATCTTTTCCTTCCTGCCTGAAGGTAATGATGAGCAATATAGAAATATAGAAATCTTTTGCCATTTTAGTGTAGTGAAGAAAATCTTGTTCAGCCCAACATGTTGCACGTTGCTTGAATATATTTAATGGTGTTGCCATCAAGTATGGAGATTTCCTGTTTAAAGGCTGACTTTGGCTGTCTGGAAGATGGTGGGAAGGCTATATATCTGTATCTTGGTCAGTTATTTCTACCACAGAAAGCTTATGTTGTGGCAATATTAAGGAAGTTAGGTTCTAAAGTAGTTTCCCAGGTAGAGGAAGTGTTCCATTGTTATTTAGTGACCAATGGTTGATGATATGTAATCAGCATTTCTGAAGGATCATTCGTTTGCCAAATATTTTTTGAGTCCTGATTAAGTACATGGTATTGCATTACATACTGAAGGATAGAAAGATGAATATATTGGGGTCTCTGACCCTGAGGAGCTTAAAATCTGGTGGGGGAAGTAAGACGTGTTTGTAAGTAAATACAATACAGGGTATATGAGTGGTGAGGATAAAGAGACTAATTTTGAGAGGTGGAAGGCAATGGGGGATGGATTTTTAGCTGGGTCTTTAAGGACAAGAATTTTGAGAGTTCAAGGATAGAGTTCATTAGAGGTAGAGGGAACAAAGCATGGAGCCAGGAAGGTGTGTGGTTTATTTCTGAATATATTGAGTAATTCAGTGTGTCTGGAGTGTGGGTTTTATGTAGGTGTGTGATAGGAGATTAGCTTAAAAGGCATGTTGGGGACAAATTATGAGGGACTTCAAATGAAATGCTCATTTTGCTGTGGTGTGGTGGACACAGTGGTCTGTGTATAGTGGCTGTGTTGTACATAATATCATTGCCATATAGTCGACTCATCCAGGGATGGGCCCTGGCCCCAAACCAAAACAGTCAGAGTCCTTTTCTAGGATTTTTCAAACTTGCATGAAGAAAAGAATTAAGACTGGTAGAGCGAGTCTTGGAGGTAATACTTGGGAGTTCTCAGTGACCAAGCTATCTGCCTGTTGAGGATGCTGATGAACAGTACGTGAGAGGGAGGGTGACCTAGTGAGTCACATGGGTGATAGTGGAGGGAAAAGATCCTGGCAGAGACTAAGTGCCAGGTTCTAGTCTTCTCCCAGGTGTAGTGGCATTTTTGCCTCTTTGAGGTGATATTAATTTCCCCAGGAGCCAGAAAACCCACTTGAACTGTCCTAGGCAAAAGAGGAATTTTCTGGATCATGACACCAAACAATGGGAAGAGCAGCATGCAGCTGGTCAGCCCCTTTTCACTTGCCTCTGCCTCTCTCATCAAAGTAGTTTTAGTCTTTCAGAGGAGCTTTCCCCAGAAGGTTGGAAGCGTGGCTTCCATTAGTTCCCAGCTCACATCTTGTAGCTTCAAGAGGCTCTGCTACTTTTTCCTTACTGCCAATTTGATAAATTCTAGGGAAGATCTCTGATTGGTCCAGTAAGGGTTGTAGGTCAGCCCACACAGGCCTGTTGGGGAGGAGGAACTGTTTTCCATAAGAAGGGAGGAAGGATGCTGTCCATAGTCAAGGGACAAAACAATAAAAGCCTTTAACATATGGGGAAGGCCCAACCTGGGTCCATGGCCTTGGGGCTGGAAAGGAAGGAATGTGTTTGAGAAACATTGTCCCAGGGAGGTAGAATCTACTCTTAGGAATGCTAGAGGATGAGCAGATCTGGGAAGAGAAATAATGGGCTCCACTGGTCCACCGTTGGGATGCAGCTATCTTTAGAAATGTGGGAAACTTGATAGTTGGGTGGTTTTTTACAAGGGCTGAGTTTCCATTTGAGTCAGAAGTCTGGTGCTGTCAGTGCTTTCCTCCTCAAAGCTTTCTGACCATTCTGTATTAGTGAACTCCACCAGTGGTAATGGTATACTTTTCAGAGTTTCTATGGTATGCGAGGCATTGTAGTAGGGGCTTTGTATATGCACGTCATGTAATTTAATCATTACAACACCCTGTAAAATGTATTATATGGAGGAAGGAAACTGAGGTAAAGGAGGATAAGAAATTTGGCTCAAAAACAGGTCTGTTTGTTTTAAAAGAAGGACAGCCTCTTCCTAGTACATTACATGCCTCTTGTAGATACTACTGCTAATAAAACCTATACTCCTTTTAATAATGGCTAACAGTTACTGAGCTCTTACTCTGTGCTAGTTTTATCCTCAGTCCTCTGTGCTAGTTGTGCTGGTGTTATCCTCATCTTATATTTGGGAAAACTGAGGCCCTTGATCATGCAGCTAGTAAGTGAGGAAGCCAGCACTTGAATCCAGCTCTCTTAGTGCCAGGGCCAAATCTATAAGCACTACTTTCTGCTGCCTCTAGCTCCGTGAGTAATGCTTATCTGATAGAGTTCCAAGTCAGCTGTTGCTACCGTGCTTCTCTGACAGTAATTTCCAACCTGGGAAAAGGATAGAGTTGGTAGCAATGTTTCCTCCCATGATCTTCAGTGCTTTCTTTGCCTTAATCTCAAGGTTTGGGAGAAAGGAACAGCAATTCACTGCACAAACTAGTTGAGGTCTCCTGTTCAAAGATATGATTAAAAGTGTCCTGGTGGTGACAAAAAATAATGCCAACTTAATGGATGGGTTCTCAATGTAGTTTTGGCTAAAAATTTTATTTGCTCACTGATCATGTTCACTCTTTCACCAGAAGTTTCCTGTTCGGTTAAAATATAAAGATACTAAAAATTGCCTTTATTCTTAGAGAGCTTCACTTTGAGCTTATAATTGGTTTAGATATGGTCTCTTTCAATAAATAGCAGCATAATGTCTCCAGGTCAGCACAGTGTTTGATATTGCCTATTTTAGTAAATTTACATTTGTTTAGCTTCTGTTAGTGAACAATATTATGATCCAGCAAATGACATGATTTATTTGTTAGGTGAATCCCTGATGTCTGTATGCTGATATAAAGCCCTGTACTGCTGTGGCCTGCCTTGGTCTGTTGGTTCTCATATGTGGTAT
>NW_021146441.1:0-5732 GCF_002837175.3 Physeter macrocephalus
TTTGGCACCAGCATCCTGTCTGTCCTATTTCCTGTTGAGGGGCAAAGTGGACTTTTTTTTTTTTTTAACACTCTTTTTGTTATTATTATTGAGGTATAATTCACGTAACAAACTTCACCATTTTCAAGTGTACAGTTTCATGGCTTTTAGTATATTTATTATGTTGTACAACAGTCACCACTATCTAATTCCAGGACATTTCTTGCTTTTTTTTTTTTTAATTTATTTAATTAATTTATTTTTGGCTGCATTGGGTCTTCGTTGCTGCACGCGGGCTTTCTCTAGTTGTGCCGAGCGGGGGCTACTCTTTGTTGCAGTGCGGTGGCTTCTCTTGTTGCGGAGCATGGGCTCTAGGCGCACAGGCTTCAGTAGTTGTGGCACGCGGGCTCAGTAGCTGTGGCTCACGGGCTCTAGACCGCAGGCTCAGTAGTTGTGGCACACGGGCTTAGTTGTTCCGCAGCATGTGGGATCTTCCCGGACCAGGGTTCGACCCCGTGTCCCCTGCATTGGCAGGCGGATTCTTAACCACTGTGCCACCAAAGAAGCCCCAGGACATTTCTGTTTATTTCCAAATAGAAACCCTGTCCTTGTTAGCAACTTCCTATTACCCCAGCAATTGGTAATCGTCATAATATTTTATCACTTTGGCCTATTAAGTAGGTCCTCTGAAAACCTGACAGGTAACACAGGTGCCTGGTTGAATTCATTATTCTTTATTTTAAAACGTGAACAAAAGTTCACTCAGAGTCACTGTCCCTATAGTGGCAGGCGGGGAGCCCAGTATTTTGAGTCTTTGGTTGGCGGTAGGGACTGTGTGTCTTAAAGCAGTTGTGAACTGTTGACACTGAATTTGGAAAAAGTCAAATTAAGAATATGGAGCTGATCTTCAAGTAGAAGATTCTTTACATGAGCTAGAGACACGAGAATTTTAGAACATTTCAAATAAATCCCTACAGGTGGGTAGTGATATTGCTTCCAAAACAGTAGGATAAGATGCTGAGACACGTTTCAACTCTGCTGCAGGTGGGAGCATCTTGAGTACCCGCTGCTCTGAGACGTATGAGACCAAGACCGCACTCATCAGCCTGTTCGGCGTCCCGCTCTGGTACTTCTCCCAGTCCCCCCGCGTGGCCATCCAGGTGAGCAGGTGTCCGGATCATCGTGTGCGTGTCGAGGCCTCCAGCAGAGTCATGGTGGCGGCTGAGACCGTTTTAGGGGTGTGCTTGTTTAGCTTCTTGTTGAGGTGGAAGCTGGAGTGTGCGGGTCCTCAGTCTACAGCTCAGGGGATGTGCATCAAGCGGACACGTCTGTGGACCCAGGAGCACAGTCCCAACACCTCTAGGTCCCCTGTTGCCCCCTCTCACCTCAAAGGTGACTTCCGATGCCATCTGCTGGTTCTGCTTGTGTTTGATTGGTGCAGGCGAGGCCACCTATCCTGTCCTGTGTCTGGCTTCACCCATGTCTCTGGGGTGTCGCTCACCATCCGAGCTGGAGGGTCTCCCACGAGGAGGTTGTGTGTTATGCTTCCTCAGTGTTTCAGGAGGTGAAACAGGTGGGGACGCGCAGGTGGCGTCAGGAGGAGTCCCTCTCCCTCTCTGCACGTTGCACCCACGGCTGCTCGGGGGACCGCAGGGCCCTGTCCTCCGGTGCTGTCTGCAGAGGCGCTGGGCGCCCCGCTGCTGCAGGGCCTCCCTTCACCGCCCAGGCTGTGCCCACGCAGGACTGAGGGACAGAGAGCTCCAGCACTCAGAGACGTTCACCGGACCTCGGTGCTAACGAGCTACCTTACGTTAATGACAGTTTTTGAAGCAAGTTCCAATAACTCCCTCTGTGTGAACCATCCACACAGTAGCCGTCTCTCACTTAAAAAGCACAAGTCCGATCTCAGAGTCGGGAGTTGAGTTGAGCATCCAGTCAGGGTCAGTGAACCTCACGTTTTGGGTCCTCCAGTCCCGCCTTAGTGGCCGTCTTGTCCTTGGGGACTGCCCGGCTTGGCTTTTGTCGTCTGAGCTGCTTGGACTGACCCCGCCACCCCTGGCCCCAAGCTGCAGGGCCGTCCCAGAGGTCGAAGGGCTCCAGAGTCTCGACGTCCCGCAGCAGGCCACCCAGGCCCACAACCTGGTCCCTGGGCTGCAGGTTGGGTCTGGAGCTTAAGTGGCGGCCAGTACCTAGGTGCTGGGTGGATGTGAAGGGGCAAGTGGAGGCGGGCCTGCTGGGAACATCCTCTCGGGAGAACCGCAGGGCGCCCTGGACGGGGGAGTTGGGACTGAGGGACTGTGAGTGTCATAGGTGAGGGGCTGCCCACGGGAAGCCAGAGTCTGCGGGATCCAGGACCGGCCCCCCGCTGCGGCTCGGACCCAGGCCTGCCTGAGGGGCGCAGCCTGGCTCGCCCAGAGAAGCCCGGCAGCCTCTGCAGGCAGGAGGGCTGTGCCAAGGGCCCGAGCCCCTCACGCAGGTGGGCAGCGGCGTGTTTGGAGGGGCAGGAGACGCACGCGTGGCATCGGGACGCACGGGGAGTGGGGGCCCACATCGTCCTGGCCTCTGAAGACACGCAGCTCTGCCGATTTGACCAAGCCCTGGCGTGGGCTTGTGGCTCCTCTGTTGCTGTTAAAAGTGCTGTCACGATGAGTGTGCGCCGCCTCTGCATCTTGTGCCTGTGCCCACACGCGCTCGGCTGGAGGTGGCTCTCCAGTCAGAGGGTAGCCACGTACACCGATGCTTGGTCTTGCCCAGCGCTGCGTCCCTCGGCGATGGTGTCAGTGTGCAAGAGTGCGCGTCCTCATGGCGTGCACAGCAGATTTCGTTCGTTTCAGGGTTATTGGCGATCTGTGAGATGAGACATGGTGGCACCACGTCATTTAAATTCGTAATTTCTTGTTTTCTGTAGGGCGGTGCATCTTTTCCTGTCTGAGGACCGCCAAGAGTTGTGTTTCTCTGAGATGTGTGTGCCGCCCTTTCTCTTTAAGGTTCTGGCTGACTCAGCACTCGCCTCACACTGCACACAGTGGCCCTTTGGGGTTAAGTCACAAATGCCTTGCCTCGCTTCGTCTTTTGATTTTGCTCACGACCATTTCTTACCAGCAAAAATTCCATTTTTTCCCCCCCAATGTTAACCAGTTTTTTCTCTTACTGCTCCTGTTTTTCGAGTGGTTAAGAGCTTGTTCAGCTATTGAGTTTTAGTGTTTGCCTTTTCCCCAGCCTGACATCTATCCAGGGAACTGCTGGGCATTCAAAGGCTCCCAGGGGTACCTCGTGGTGAGGCTGTCGATGAAGATCCACCCGACCACCTTCACCCTAGAGCACATACCAAAGACTCTGTCGCCCACGGGGAACATCACCAGCGCCCCCAAGGACTTCGCGGTCTACGTGAGTGCACCCGCTCCCGGGGCGGCCCCTCACCCCGTCTGGGACTCTCCTGGAGACGAGCCCTGCGAAGGCTGGGGACTTGAGTATATTACCGGTGTCACTGTCCTGACCTCTGCCCACTGACCTCTGAGTAGCCAGCCAATCAATGTGGAGGGAGACGTTCCAGGGCTTCCCCAGGGAGCGGGGCTTGGGGTGCAGGGGGACGACAACAGCCCGGCTGTGGGAGGACTGGCCTCTCATCTGCTCAGCCGTGACGTCTGTCCTGACAACACCGTGAGGCTGAGTGTACAGAACCGAATGAGGACGTTGGGAAAAGAACATCCAGAATCCCAGCACCTACAGAAGTCACCATTAACACTGGTATTTTCCCTTAAAAAGTGCAGTTGAGGGACTTCCCTGGCTGTCCAGTGGTTAAGACTCCGCGCTTCCACTGCAGGGGGGCACGGGTTCAGTCCCTGTTTGGGGAACTAAGATCTCGCGTGCCGAAAAAGAAGTGCAGTTGAGACAACACCATTCATAAAATTTCATTTCCTGCCTTAAAGAAACAAATTGACCGTTAAGTATTTGTCCATGGCAGTGAACTTTATTGTACCAGTTTCAGGTGTACAGACAGCAGCAGCATCTGACATCTGAATACATTAGAGCATCACCACCCGTCACCCACGCTGGACCCCTTGCCCCGCTCACCCACAGGGTGTGAAGTGATCTTCACACGCTTCTTCAAAGAGCAGCACAGAGTGCCCTTGTCCACGTCCCCAGTTCGCCGTTGTTGACTATTTCAACTCCCCACGTTTCAGGATAAGCCTCTTCACTTTTTGGTGATCCTTCAGGCTAGACACTCAGGTGGCGTTATGTTTCAGGGGTTTGAAGGGGGCCTTTGATTCATCGCACCATATGCATTGTTAGTATGAGAAGCATTCCTTATCTTGTAGTTCCCTTTCTAATTGAGTCCTCTTTTTTCTAAATCTCTAATTTGATAGATCTTATTTTAATCTACATTTCTTTGTATTTCACATGCATGTTTCCTTTTTTGTAGATTCTGGTTTTGTTTCTGTTCATTTATCTTTTGGTATCTTAGTTTCCTTATGAATATTTGAGCTTTTTAATATAAAAATATTAATCATGTGTTTTTCTGTTACAGATATACTTCCCACTGTCAGTCTTAATTTTGTGCTTAGTTACACGTGCTCATTACCTGTAATTCCTTCCATAGCATTTTTGTACCTAGGAAGTCCTTTCCCTTTATGAAACAGACATTCAAATTAGTCACCTATACTTCCTACTGGTTACTTTTTTATTGTGGGAAAATACAGAGAACATAAAACTTACCATCTTAACCGTTTTTAAGTGTGCATACAGTTCAGGGGCATCAAGTATATTCACACCGTTGTACAGCCATCACCACTGTCATCTCCAGAATGCTTGTCATCTTCCCAAACTGAGACTCGGTCCCTGTTAAACACTGTCTCCTGTCCCCCAGCCCCCCAGCGCCCGTCCTCCTCTTTTTGGCTGTGTGAGTTGACCTCCTTGGGGCCCCACACTCTGCTGACCTGCTCTCCTTTCCCCAGGCTCATCACGTGCCCCTGGGTTTCCACTTGGGAGCGTGGAGGGCTACAGTGGGCCGCGTGGGTGTCGAGTGTGTTCTGCTACCTGTTAGCTCGCCCTCGCCCAGCTTCAGTTTTCCTGATCTGTATAACGGGAGGAATAATGCCTACCTCACGGGCTTTGTGATCTGCGAGAAGCCCTTAATAAAGTGCCCAGCACACAGAGGGCCTTACTTTAATGGAACAGTAATTTCCCTCTCCCAGGTACCTCACTAACCGTTTTTCCTTTATTTAGTGACTAGATGGTTTTGTTTCAGGGATTAGAAAATGAGTATCAAGAAGAAGGGCAGCTCCTGGGACAGTTTACCTACGATCAAGAAGGGGAGTCACTGCAGATGTTCCCTGCCCCGGTAAGGATCCTTGCGCTTCACACAGGCTTCAGGCTCCCGGGTCTCCTCACTGCTGCCTGCGTCCACAGGACCTGCCAACTCACAAAAATGCCCACAGGGGGTGAGGGCCAACTTCTGAGAAAGTGGATCTGAGCTTCCTAGCTTTTCTGTTCCTGAATGAGCCTTTTTAGTATATAATTTGTTCTGCATAAATGTGTCACAGGTGATGAGTTTTCAAGAGTTTCACCTGAACTTTGTGTCCTGTGATAGATGATATAGTTCACGTTAAAAGCTTAATCTCGGGCTTCCCTGGTGGCGCAGTGGTTGGGCGTCCGCCTGCCGATGCAGGGGATGCGGGTTCTTGCCCCGGTCCGGGATGATCCCACATGCCGCGGAGCGGCTGGGCCCGTGAGCCATGGCCGCTGAGCCTGCG
>NW_021146441.1:5915-8670 GCF_002837175.3 Physeter macrocephalus
CGTCCGGAGCCTGTGCTCCGCAACGGGAGAGGCCACAACAGTGAGAGGCCCGCGTGCCGCAAAAAAAAAAAAAAAGCTTAATCTCCAACTTGGCTGTTTAATCTCAAATCTCTTACCTGGGGAAGTGATTGGGCTTGGTGGTAGTAATATGAAATGTGTGTTTTGTTTTCTTTTTTTCCCCCTCCTCAATTGCAGAAAAGACCAGAAAGAGCTTTCCAAATAGTGGAACTTCGGATTTTTTCTAACTGGGGCCATCCCGAATACACATGTCTTTACCGGTTCAGAGTTCATGGCGAGCCCATCAAGTAAAGAGACTACTCACTGTTCTTGTACATTTTGTATATACTGGGACAGCCTGGAACACTGGAATCCTTCATGGACATGGGCATACAGAGAGCAGGATAATGTCACCCCTGAAATAAACGCACTGACTGCCAGCAGGACAGGCGTGGAAGCGATAAATGCTGACACCCAGCTTGCTGTTCTGTCCACAGGAAACACTGCATGTTGACTGCTTGGGCTCAGAGACCCGCTAGCTACAGGTGGTCTCTGTGGAAATTCATTTGAATGTATGGTTCAGAAAGACACTTACTTTTGGCCTGGGGGATTTGTTTTTGAACATGAAATTCTTTGTATTTGCTTGACATCAGGAACAAAGCAAAGGAAGTGAAAAGGTTTGGAGTGTTCGTGAAGCCCCGACAGCGGCCTTCACAGGCCCTTTTAAAGGACCTTCTGGGGCAGATGTGTGTTCAACCCAGCACACGTTTCTTTCAGGGAAGAACAGTGTCACCAAAGTTCAGAGTTCTGAACTCCCTTTCTTTAGGGTGAGATTCTCCTCTCTTCGGCACCAGTAGTTCTTTCAAGTCACCAGGTGGGGAAGTAATGAACACGGGTTCTCCTGCCTAGTTTGCTCCCACATCTGAGAATGATTTTCCGTCAGGTCTTGGCGTGTGAACATCCGTTCAGGAACCCTGGAGAGTTTCCCTTTGCAGGTTGAAGTGGGTCTGCTTCGAAAGGGGATGGTCTGGATCTACACAAACATGTAAATAGAGTTCTCAGGTCTCCACTGGGCTCATCCCATTAGATTTTCCCCACAGTTTTACTTCACACTACGAATAGGAACCAAGAAATCCAATCTTTTGGATATGTTCAGGTTTTGTGTTGAATTTTTCTGGAGAAGCAAACACTAACATGCTCTAGGTCTTTCAGGGGCTTATGCTTTTATTCCACTGATGGTTATTAAAGGAGATTGTCCCGTGTGGCAAATTCATGAAACCAGGACATTTGGTGATTAGGTTTTCTTACAGCAGCACTTTGTACTGGCTCTGGTTGGGATTTGCCTTTTAATTACAGCTGTTGGCCATTCTCTTTCAATTCCTGTGAGACTTGCTTTGGTTATAATTAGTATTTAATATTTAGACTATTTTACTGAGCAGACTTTATAAATGAGATATCTGCAAGGCACTTAAAGTGTTACAGATGTTTGACCTTAAAAATTATTTAAGTTTTATTGGGTTAAGACAGTCTTTTGGTGTACCATAAATGTTGTATTTTCAGAAAAAGATAAAATGATGGTGCTGACTGGTTTTCTGAAGAGTTTTATGTATATTGCACAACAGTCCTCAGATATACAAAAACTACATAACTAGCATTTTTTTCACTCTTGTTAGAACTGAAACTAATGCCTATGCAGTTAAGTTGGGTAAAGTGTATACAGATGTTTCATATATTACAGGATACATATATAAATCAAAATTTCCTATATAAAACTAAATTTGGGAGATGGGGTGGAAATATTTTGAATATTAATTTATTTTTAAAGATGAGAGATAGGACTTTGTGCAATGTATTTTTGTAAATGCTTTTCAAAATATTTGTCATTGGTAGAGCTTCTTTCGCTGCCACCAAATTGGTAAGATGCTATCGAAACGTTTAAATAAAGAGTTTTAATTTTTAAAAAAATGCATGTGATATTTCAGATGAACAATAAACAGTGTGTTTCTTTTCTGTACCTGCTTTGTCTCTGCCCCGGGCGGGGAGGGGAACACAGCGCGTGGAGCGGCCCCTCCCAGGACCCCTCTGGGCCGGGAGCGCGTCCGGCCCACGTTGTCGGGCCGCCGGACTCGGAGCCGCGTGCGTCCCTGCCGTGCGCGCCCCGCTGGCGGGCGTGTCTCCGCGCTTCCACACGAACCACTTACGAGAGAAGAGCGGCGTGTTTGGGTCTCGGGCGTCGGGGCGAGCGCTGATGCCGAGCGCCCGAGTGGGAAAGCTGCCCCGGGACCCCGAGCCGCCGGCATACCCGGAAAGTATTTATTGGAAAGTCTAAATACCTCAGCGGCCTCAGATACAGCAAGGACCACCTCCCCGCGCCTGAGCATTTTCCCTGCCGCCTGCCCCCAATTGTAGCGCCAGCTCCGCCCCGCGGGGTCACGTGCCGCCCTCAGCCGCGCCCCCGCAGTCGTCGTCTGCAGGCCGCGCCCCCGCAGTCGTCGTCTGCAGGCCGCGCCGTCACTCTCTGGAGCCCCGCCCTTTGGTCGTGTGCCCGCCCTCCCCGGGCTGCGCAGGCCCGCCCCTCGGTCACGTGGTCTCCCGCGCACCGCCTGCGGCTCCTCGTGAGCCACCGTAGAGGGCTTCGGGCGGCCGCCGGGACGGAAGCCGCGAGGCGCCGCCGACCGCGCCTGCGACAGCGTCAGCCCTGCGCGGAGCGCCGGCCCGATGGCGGCGGCGGCGGGGGGGGGGGGGGCGGGGGGGGGCG
>NW_021146441.1:8803-22343 GCF_002837175.3 Physeter macrocephalus
CGGCGGCGGCGGCGGCGGCGGCGATGGCCGAGCAGGAGAGCGCCCGGAACGGCGCCCGCAACCGCGGCGGCGTCCAGCGCGTGGAAGGCAAGCTGCGTGCCAGCGTCGAGAAGGGCGACTATTATGAGGCGCACCAGATGTACCGGACCCTCTTCTTCAGGTAGCCACTGCGTCGCGGCCGCCGCCTTCCAGGGCTTTCCGCCCGGCCGCGGAGTCCGGCGCCCCGCCCCCGGCCGCTTCCCATTGGCCGCGCCGCGCCGCCCCGCGCCCCCATTGGCCCGCGCCGCTGCCCGTCGCCTGGGCGGTGGGAGCAGGGGCCGTGCGGCGCCCGGGGGAGGGCTGCGGCCCGGGAGCGAGACCCGGGACCCCGACCCAGAACCGTGACCGAGATCCCAGACTCTGGACACAGACACAGACCGAGACCCCAGACCCAGCCCGGACTCTGGAAGCCGACGCAGACCGAGACCCCAGACCCGGCCCAGATTCTGGACTCCGACCCAAACCCCTGGCCGAGACCCCAGACCCAACGCAGACCCCAGGCCCGGCCCAGACTCCGGATCCCGCCCCACACCCCTGACCCGCCCCAGACTCCGGACCCAGACCCAGAGCCCTGGCCGAGACCCCAGACCCAGACCCGAACCCCGGACGCAGAGTCCGGACCCCAGTCCCCGGCCCAGACCACCCTCCACCCCCCGCCGCCCCGCCCCGACCGCCTTTGGGTTTGAAGCCCCAGCTCCGAGTTCCACGGTTTTCCTGCCTCTGGGAGTTCCGTCGCGAGGCTATAAACATGTTTCTCCTCTTGTTGTGTAGCCCTTGCTCACCCGAGTGTCTTGTTACTAAACCAGCTGTTCCCATAAAGCCGGTATTTTTGTTGTACCTGCGCTGCCCGCTGGCCACGTGCGGCAGTTGAGCTTCAGAAATGTGAGTCCCTAACGGCCTGGGCGGTGAGGGTGAAAACACGGCCTTCAAAGACTTAGCGCAGAGAAAATGTCAGGTAATTAGTTAGGAACCTTCAACTCTTGATCGCACGTTGAAGTGATGCTTGAATATATTGGATTAAATAAAATGTCTTTTTTTAGGGTGGCCTTAGGAATTTA
This sequence comes from Physeter macrocephalus, assembly GCF_002837175.3. Taxonomy (NCBI): domain Eukaryota; kingdom Metazoa; phylum Chordata; class Mammalia; order Artiodactyla; family Physeteridae; genus Physeter; species Physeter macrocephalus. The sequence continues at coordinate 9,901 of NW_021146441.1, forward strand.
GGTTTTCTTAAGCCTAGCTCAGTTTTCTTTTGGACTGCAGTGTGTCACACCGTTTCTGCTGTCACGCAGCTACTGCTATAGTTTTTTAGTTGTTCTTACATGTGTAAGGCATTCCTGTATATTCCACACGTTCTGTTAGCCTTCAGGTTTCTTGCCAGAAAACATTTGAGACATGCGTTAGCATTTAAAGATAGTTTTAGAGGATTTAATCTGTTCTGTGGAATGCTTTTTCGTTCTAAACTGCTGCAGAACAGCAAATATTTTGCTATGATATCTAAAGGCAGTCATGCCTGCCTTACACCATTTAGGCCTAGATATAAATTTTTTCTTTAAATAGCAAGTTGAATCAATATTTTGGGAACTCTGGCAGTACTTTCTGCTTTGGTTGTAGTTGGGTTTAGACGTAACGCTTCGTGTCCCAGACTGAGTTTGAGCTCTGTCGCCAGAGGACCAGGTAGGGGTGAGCTGATTGTTCTTCACGGGATGAGCCAAAGATGTAAGTAGGCTTTAAGGTCTGTAACGTCGAGCTTTCGGCCTGGCAGCTTAGCCAATCAGATCTGTGTGATGGGGAGCTTTCGTAGCACTCAAGATTTGTCATGGTGCTTGCTTTACTTGGGGACTTTTATATAAGTATTTGCCCCAGGGACTAGTCAGCAAAACTGGATCTTCCCAAAGATAAACCTGGCGTTCCTTGTTTTGAGCCAGTTCTGCAGTTGCTGCTGTACTAGGAACGTGATTGTTGATTAGCTTTGAAGAGGCCAGTCCCTGTACCCAGAGTGTGCTTTGTGGTGACGTGGGGACAGATGCAGGCTGACCACTAGCCCGGCCTTGACCTGGGTCATCACATTCTCCCTCTGCTCTGTGACCTGTGATCCAGGACAACTTGTTGAATCTCTTCTCTGAGCCTTGGCTTCCTCTTTGATCTTTTGGGGGTTCCTACACCTCTTCAGAACTCCTGAGAAGTGGTCTCCTGTGGGCCTCTTTGGGGGATGCGGTGGACTCAGGCGCGGTAGCAGTTGTGGCCGTCTGGGGGCCCAACTGAATAGGCCTGGAGTTGTCCCTGTCTCTGCTGGGTACCGTCCACGTTCAGACCTGCGATTGCAGCCCTGGTTTAGAGCTCTGCACGGGGGCCCTGAGAAGTCAGCTTCGCTCTTTTTATGTTTTTCTATAAATAAGTGCTTTTAAGTGTTTATATAAAATGTAAAACTTGATGGGTTTTGACATATGTACACACCCAAGAAATTATCACCAATCAAGGTACTGAAAATACCCATCATCCCCAAAAGCTTTCTCATGTGCCTTTACAGTGAATTTTTCACCGCTTGCCCCCAGGTACCCACTGATCTCTCTGTTCATGGTAGATGGGTTTGCATTTTCTGGAATTTTATGTAAGTAGAATTGTATAGTATGTCATCTTTTTATTTGGCTTTTTGAATTCCCTCAGCATGATCGTTTCAAGGTTCACTTTTATGTGTATCATTAATTAATTTTTATTGTTGAGTGGTGTTCCATCGTATGGGTGGACTACAGTTTACCCATTCATCTGTTGGATAAGTTCACCAATCTGTGCTATTTTAATTCACTTACACTGTGTCCCCCAGCAGTTTGAGGAGGGGGAGGAGGAACTGGGCAGCCCGGGAGGTTGGACTTAATGGGGGAGGCGGTGTACCGCTGCCCGGGGCAGGAGCCAATGGTTCTGAGAGAGGCTGAGCTCCGTCTCCTCGAAGGTGGGGGGGGTGCGGGTGCCGTGGGCGCTGCCTTGTCTCTTCAGCCTTCTCTCTGCCGGGAAGGGAGAGGGTCCGTTTTCCAGGCCTAATGGGTTGTTGGTACTTTGGCGACTGCTCTGTAGGGTGGCCTGTGGCCTGGAGGGGCCTCACTGCCCAGGGGCCTTCCTGAGATGAGTGTCGATTGTGGATGTTTTGTGTCTTAAATCAAATGAAGAAATTTTTTGAAAGAGGAACTTCAAACCTGTGTTCTCAACCACCTGGGGGGTAGGATGGAGCGCCTGGGAGAGGGCGTGGGGTGGACACTGCGTCTGCGTCGTTAGTGTTAACGCTTGTATCTATGCTTTAAAAAAAAAAAAGAGCAAAATGAACGATTGCACGGACGCAGCGCGAGGGGGTGGGGGGCTGCGGGGGGGGCGGCGGTGCTCTGAGCCCCCAGTCCTCGGTGGCACCCCGTCCCCTCCGGCTCGGGCACCGGGAAGCCATGTCCACCCTTCCCAGGGCTCTGCGGTGCCCAGAGAGCACGTGGAGCTTTCAGGGTGCCTGTCACTGCTGCGGGGTTTCCAGCGTTCCTGGACCCGCGGCGGGCAGCTCCAGGCCCCCTCCTGCGGGGCAGGGCTGCCTAGGGTTGTCAGGAATCCAGCCTGTCTGCCTCTCGGGGCTCCGCTCCCTCCCCAACTTTCTAGGCATTCATCTCTTGCCTAGAAAGTTGTGCCTCGGGGAGGAGAGTCCGGAGCCCTGTCGTGTCCCCAGAGCCGAGCCGGGCTGCGTGACTGTCCCTTAGGAGGCGTGCCCGCCGTCCGGACGCCTGTGCCGGTGGCGACGCGAGGGCTCATTTTTCCAGAAGCCCCCGTTGCGCGCCCGCGCCCCACAGGTGCCCCGGTCTGCTCCTCGGGGTGCGGGATTCTCCTCCTGGTCCCACCCCGGGTGCTGACCGGGACGAGGCTGCTGCTCCCGAGCCTGGGGCAGAAAAGCCCTTTTCTGTGGTTGGTCCCGGCCTGAGCCCCGGCCGCGAGCCAGAGGGCAGCGGGGCTCCCCCGGCTCCGGCTCCGGCTCCGGCGGCACGCCTGCGGGCCGCGTCTCTGACTCCGCCTGTCTGGGCCGGGACGCAGGTCTGACCGGCTGGGCGGGTTTCCTTCCTGATCGTCCCCGAGAGGACCGTGCGGCCAGTGGGCTCCGTGTCCTGCCCTCAGCTCGGCCCGGCCCCGCCCCCCCGAACGTCTGTCTCACTTGTCGTGGACGGAGCATCCTTTCTGTCCCGTGTGTGCCGAGCTGCCTGTCAGGCTCTCGTCCGTCTGCAGTTCGGGAAGCCGGCTTTTCCCAGCTTCCGTCCCTGGTGAGAAACGTTACAGATGGAAAGTGGTCGGGGTGGGGGGGGCCGCCCGGCAGGCCCTCGGCCCCAACACGTGGCCCTCGCCCGGTTCTCTCTGCCCCCCACCACAGCCAGGCCTGTGCTTGAAGCTGGAAGTGGCCCCCGGCCCCTCGCTGGTCCCTCTGCTGAGACCCCTGCCCAGCTGCAGGGAGCTCTGCTTCTGGCTCCTGGCCCGTTTGGGCAGAGAGAGTGCCTGGCACGCTGTCATCAGACGGCGCTGCTGCCGCCGCGGGGCGCCTCGTGGGCGGGAGGGCTGGGCCATGGGTGCCCAGCGCCGAGCCTGGACAGACGGGGGTCGGGGCAGCTCCGGGAGGTGCCCTCGGGACCCGAAGCCCAGCCCCACTCCGTTCTCAGTGGAGGAGCACGTGGGGCGGGTGCTCCCTTCCTACCCGGATGCCGCATCTTTGGGATCTGACCTCCAAAACCAGCCCTGTGAGTCTGGGTGGCCGTGCGTCGGCGACCTGTGAGATCCCGGACCTGGCCGGCCCTGCCCTTCTCTCCGTGCAGGTACGTGGCCCAGAGCAAGCACGCCGAGGCCCGCGAGCTCATGCGCTCAGGAGCCCTGCTGTTCTTCAGCCACGGCCAGGTGAGCCGTCTGCCCGGGGCCAGGGTTGGCGCGGGGTGTCCAGGGAGAGGCCTGGTGGGCGGCCTGGGCCGAGCGTCCCTGTGTCCCAGCACCGGTGTGCGGCCTGAGGGCTAGTGGCCTTGGTGCTCAGAACCGTCTCTTAGGTGCAGTCGGTCGCCGGTTTCTAACTGGAAACCAGAGCCACTGCCCAGCCTCCCCGTCTTCTGAAAACGGGCCAGAGCCTCGCGTCCCTCACTCACAGTCCTTTTGTATGCTTTATAGCAAAACAGTGCGGCTGATTTGTCCATGCTGGTCCTGGAGTCGCTGGAGAAGGCGGAGGTCGAGGTGGTCGAGGAGCTGCTGGGTGAGACGGAGTGGACACGCGTGCCGTTGCCGCATCACCGTGCCGTTCCCCCGCCCCCCCCCCCCAGACGCATCCAGCCTCCCTGGCGCGCGGTGGGTGCCACGTGGTCAGGAGGCCCTGCCCCGTTGGGCGAGCCCTTCTGCGAGCTGCCAGGCCCGGGAGGCGCGCGCGGATCCCCGCTGGGCGGCCCCCCTCCCTTCTGCTCCCCGACGCAGGCTCAGCTGTGGGGAGGCATCACGGTGAGGACGGTCGGGGGGGGCCCCAGGAACCCCCGGTGTGCCTGCCGCTTCTCCGCTTTCTTTCAACGTGAAACAGTTGTTTTCAATTAATTTCTGTGAGACGCACAGTGCAGAGCGGAAGCAGCCACGGGTCCTCTGGGTCAGGCTTGCGTGGGTGTCGTTTGCAGAAAGTCTGGCCAAGCTGTTCAGTCTGATGGATCCCAACTCCCCGGAGCGAGTGGCGTTTGTGTCTCGAGCCCTGAAGTGGTCCAGTGGGGGGTCCGGGAAGCTGGGCCACCCCCGGCTCCACCAGCTGCTGGCCCTCACGCTGTGGAAAGGTAGGCTGTGGGTGGGCGGGGGCTCCCGCGGGCAGGTGGGCCAGGGAACAGGCGGCCCTCCTGATGCTCTCGGGGCCGCTGCTGGCGGGGTCCGTTTGGATCAATTAAAATCACCTGCGCTGCTGACGGGGGTTGGGGGATGGCAGCCCTCTTGAGTCCCAGGGCCGCCGTGTCTGGCTGAGTGTGAACACCTGCTGCGCCCGGGTGGGCGGGGCATTCCCTTGTCTGGAGCTTCCGGTCCCCTGCGGGCCACCCGCTCCCCTGCGCTGGGTCCTTCCCCCGCGGCGTCCTGCCAGCACTTCTCTTGTCTTCTAAGTGAGCGTTTGCGGGGGCTGTTTAGTCTACGAGAGGGGGTCATGTCCCGGGCTCAGGCAGAGGAAGCGGAGCGGCCTGAGTCGCTCTTGGGCGGGTGTGAGGGGGCTGTGCCGCCTGGGGCCTCCTCGCATGGTGGCTGTGCGCGCAGCTCATCCGCGTGGTGGTTGAGGGGTCTGGGCCCCACCAGCCAGGTCGGCTCTGTGCCTCGTCCTCACGGGCCGTCACCTGGGCGGGGTCAGGCAGAGGGACGGCGACCTTGGGCAGGTGCCTTGGGTTCGTGCGAGTGGGCCTGAGGCTGTGCCCATTTGGAAGGTCTAGATGCTCTGTCCTCTAGACCTCTGGATGCTCGTGCTGGGGCTCTGTTGACGGGTCCATTCAGCCAACATTCGCTCTCCACACTGCCTCGTCGACCGGGCGGGCCACCTGCAGCGTCAGCGCCTCGATTCACACCCGCCTCACTCAGCCTGTGTGCCAAGGTGCCAGGCAGAGCTGGAGGAGACCCGTGTCTGTGGGACCCGTGTTAGTGGGACCGGCGCCTGGTGCGAAGCAGGGCGTGTGGCACCTACTCAGAGGCTGAAGAGCCGCTCAGAGGCCTCGCTGGGGTCGAGAGCTATTAAGCTCCCGTATATTTAACGTTAAATGTTTGAATCTCAAGACCCAGGCATCTTAAGGTGTCGCATCAGGCACAGATGGCAAGTGAGGCCAGCGGGCCCCCGCGCCTGTGGGAGGCCGTGCTGAGGGGTGTCTGTAGGGCCCCGGCGGTGGGCGGCCTCCGGGCAGGCGTGTGGTGTGGCCCGGGGCCCGCCATGCTGTGCAGGGCGCCATGGGAGTCCTGCCTGCTCTCGGTGTTCCCGCTCCGCTGGGCTCTTGCGCAGGCGCCTGTCCGGGGCTTGAGGGCGCCTAGCGACCTGCCGGATTTCTCTTTTCACACGGAGGCTCTAAAACCAAAAGGTCGCTCTTGGGGCTGGAGGGAGAGGAGACCAACAAAACACAACCACACAGAGCAGCCTCTTCCTTGAAGTCGCCCTGCAGTGTTGGGAGCTGATGCTGGGGGGCAGCGATCTGGGGGTGCCCAGGTGGGAGGAGAGTGCTGGTGGAAGGTGGGAGAAGGCCTAGCCTGGGAGGCGTGCCCTCTGTCCTGAAGGAGAGGGAGCCAGTGCGGCATGTGAGTGGGAACTGGGGGGCTGCCCTGGAGCTGGGTCTCTGCCTTAGCACCGCTGACCCCGGGCGTCCTTCCTGCGCTGCAGGGTGCTGAGCGGCAGGCATCCTTGGGCTCCACAACCAGGTGCCAGAAGCAACCCCAGCTCTGACGGCTGACACTGGCTCCAGACCTTTCCCTGTGTCTGCAGTAGGGGTCGAGTCGCTCTGGGGGAGAGCCATCGGCGTGGAGGGTGGATCCAAGGGGGAGGAGGGGGTGTGTGTGTCCAGGTGAAACTGGGGAGGTTGGGAGTTTGGTCGCTTTTTAAGAAAACAGACCATTAGAACCCACTTAGAGCTCAGTAGCTGGTTCAGAGTCAAAGGCTCAGAGCAGCGGAGCATCAGAGGAAGCACCGTCCCTGGAGAGCCGGCATCCAGCCCCGTCCTGGTTCCTCGTCAGAACGCGGACTCGGGGCCAAAAGGGCCGCTGGGCTCCGTCGTGCACACACTGCACTGGCGGGAGGCGGGTTCTGCCCCAGGGCTTGGTGCCGCCTTCCTGACCAGCTCCCGGGTGACCCCGATTCGAGTGGGGACAGTCTGGCCTCTGCTGGGGACACAGCCCAGGTGGAAGTCAGTGCGGCGACGACGTAGGACCGCCGTCCTCCCTGCCTGCGGGGCAGGGGAGAGGAGGAGACACTCACAGCTGCCTCCTTGCCTGCCCCTGCAGAACAGAACTACTGCGAGTCCCGGTACCACTTCCTGCACTCCAGCGACGGGGAGGGCTGTGCCAACATGCTGGTGGAGTACTCCACGGCCCGGGGCTTCCGCAGCGAGGTGGACATGTTCGTGGCCCAGGCTGTCCTCCAGTAGGTACCCGCTTGCTGTCCGGCCCTTGCGTCCGTGGCCTCCTGGGGTCCAGGGCTGGCCTCTGGTTGAGCCTCGCATGAGGACAGGCCTGAAGTCACTCAGTGTCCCACACGCAGCTCAAGGCCCCCAGTGTGACCCTGCTGCTGACCTCTGGGCACCCCAGACGTGCCCCTCAGCTCCCCTAGGCTGACTTGTAACGTTTCCATTGGTGGTAGAAGTACTTTCTGTGCTTTAAATTAGCGTTTTGTTGCCATTGATCTTCTATTTTCCCATTATCTACCACGTTTGGGGGCGGTGGTTAGTGTTGTGCAACTGTTTCTTTTAGGACATATACATTTAACCAAATTTTCAGCTTCCTGGGATGTGAAGTACGCATGTGTCACAGCCTTTGTTCAAAGGCCGTTTGCCTCCCCAGGTGTCTTGTGCATCCAGACACAGTGATGGGGGTATTGCCCGCCTGCTCCCCACCTCAGCTCTGTGTCTCTGCCCCTCTGTCCCAGTTGGGCCTTCTCCTCTTTTGTTTTCTTTCCACAATTTATTTTGAAAATACTGAAACACGGCAGAGTCGCTAGAGGCATGAGCATCCTGTTGGGCTCACACGGCCGAGAGCACACGTTGGGTGACCCGGGGCCTGACCTCCCTTCCCGGTGGACCATGTGTTTATCCCACCATGTGTTTGTCGATGAGATTACTCCCTCCCAGAAAAGCACTTGGATCTGGTGGCTGGGCCTTGGGATGGGGTGTGTCCCATGAGTTGGGGTGGACGGGGAGCTTCCAAGCTCCGACATGTCACCACTTGTTGCTGAATCTGCGACTTTGAAAACGAAACCTGTTTAAAATCCAGAACTCGCTGGCCCTGGCTTCGGCATGCGGTGCCAGTGTTTCCTCTGGCACGAGCCCTTTCTCGTCCATCCGTCTTTGTCGAGGGCGTGCACCACAGTAAAGTCCAGCCGTGGACACGTCCTCCACGGGGCGGAAACAGGAGCCAGGGCAGCCTCTGGGACACCGTGCTCTCGCGGGCAGGGGCAGACAGGTGTGAGACAGGTTCAGGGAGCCCCGCCGTCTCCTGGATGTGCTGACCTTGAACACATCACCTCCTCAAGTTATTTCTCCCCGGCCGTAAACCTTGGGACTCCCTGGGGTGGCTGGTCCACGCGAGGGGCCTGGCTGGTGCCCTCGGTGTATTGCACGGGGGCACGGGCCACACGGGCCCCTCTGGGCAGGCGCTTGTAGAAACCCGTTTCCTCCTCCTCCGGTCAGGTGTGCCCACTCACTGGGATGTTATTTCCAGGTTTCTCTGTTTAAAAAACAAAAGCAGCGCATCAGTGGTGTTCACCACGTACACACGGAAACATCCGTCCATCGAGAGCGGCCCTCCCTTCGTACAGCCCCTGCTCAACTTCATCTGGTTTCTGCTGCTGGCCGTCGATGGGTGAGCGTGCGTGTGGGTGTGGGTGTGGGTGTGTAGAGGCATGTGGGTGAGGCGTGTGCATGTGCTTGTGTGGAGGGGCGTAGACGTGTACGTGGAAGCACGCAGCGATGTGTGGGTGAGCGTGCGTGGTGGGGGGGGTGGAGTCGTGTGGTTTCTGTCCATGTCCTTGGTCTTGCGTGGGCATCGGCTATGCTGCGCTCTGTCCTGTTCCAGGGGGAAGCTGACGGTGTTCACGGTGCTGTGTGAGCAGTACCAGCCATCCCTCCGGCGGGACCCCATGTACAACGAGGTGAGGGGCGGGGGGCGGGATGAAGCTCGGCGACTCCGGGCAACCGCTGGAGGGGGAGGGGGAGAGAAACTGTGCGTGGGGTCCGCGTGCAGCCTCCGGCTCAGCGTCCTCCGCGACCACGCCTGTGCCTCTTCCAGTACCTCGACAGGATAGGACAGCTCTTCTTCGGCGTGCCGCCCAAGCAGACGTCTTCCTACGGAGGCTTGCTAGGTGAGGCGCTCGTGGGTCGGGGGGCTCGTAGGTGAGGCCCAGAGCGTGGTGTGGCGGCTGGGGGAGCGGAGCAGGCAGGGCCTGGAGCAGGGCCCGGTGCCAGCAGGAGGGTTGGGGGCTCCTAGCTGTTTCCCTCTGCGTGTTCCCCAAGCAGAGCTCGTAGGGCCCCCGATGAATCATCGTCCCCTGGGGTCCCTCTCCGGTGGCCACAGAATCGAAGCCAGATTTCTTTTTTTTGTGGTGAAATACACATTACATACAATTCCCCACCTCAACCGTGCTTAAGTACGTAGGACAGTTGTGTGAACTACATGCACACTGTTGTGCAACGGATCTCCGGAACTTTCCGTCTTCCCACCCTGAGACTCTGCCCCCATTAAACACTGGCTCCCAGTCCCCTCCCCCTACTTTCTGTCTCCGGGAACCTCCAGGGACCTCACAGAAGTGGAGTCACACAGTGTCCTCCTGTGCCGGCTTACGTCACTGTCAGGTTCAACCCTGTTGTAGCGGGTGCCAGGATTTCCTTCCTTTTTAAGGCTGATTCATGTTCCGTCGTGTGGATAAGACTGCATCTGCAGTGGACACCTGGGTTCTTCCACCTCTGGCTGCTGTGAATGTGGGTTGTGCAAGTTATCTCCTTAAGGTCTTGCTTTCAGTGCTTCTGGGACACCCAGAAGCAGAATTGCTGGATCTGTTTAATTTTTTGAGGAAACGCCACACTGTTTTCCCACAGCAGCTGCTCCCACGGCAGGGCACAGGGGTCCCAATTCCTCCGCATTCTTGCCAACAGTTGCTCTTTTCTGGTCTTTTTGACAGTAGTCATCTTATTAACGGGTCTGAGGTGGTGTCTCTGTTTTGATTGTCCTGATTTGCATTTCCCTAGTGACTAAGCACGTTGCGTATCTTTCACGTGCTTATTGGCCATTTGTGTGTATGCCTGTTTGTGTCATTTGCTTATTTTTTAATCATGTTGGTTGTTTTACAAGTTCTCTACGCTGGGTATTAATTCCCTCCCAGATATATGATTTGCAAATATTTTCTCCCATTCTGTGGGTTGCCTTCTTTATTTTTTTTTAAAGACTTTATTTTTTTAAAGCAGTTATAGATTTACAGCAAAATTAAGAGGACGGTACAGAGATTTCGCATAAATACCCCTTCCCTGCCACAGGCGCGGCCTCCCCATTATCAGTATCCCCCAGCAGATGGTACATTTATTTTGGGTGAACCTGCACTGACATGTCATTATCACCCAAAGTCCAACGTATTGATACATAAATTAGCGTTCGTTTTTGGTGTTTACGTTCTGTGGGTTTGGACAAATGTGTGATGACATGTGCCCACCATTACAGTATTGTGCAGAGTCGTTGTGGTACCCTAAAAAATTCTCTATGTTCCACCTGTTCATCCTTCCCTCCCTTGTTGCCTTTTTACTCCCTGGAGTGTCTTCTGATGCACAAAATATTTTACTTTTCAGGAAGTTTAATTTGTCTATTTTCCTTTTGTTGCTTCTGCCTTTGGTGTCATTCCCAAATCCAGTGTTACAAAGCTTTTGCCCTGTGGTTTCTTCTAAGAGTTTTATTATTTTAGGTCTTCCATTTAGGTCCTTGATCCATTTTGAGGTGGTTTTTTTATGTGGTGTTTTACTTATATAAGGGTCCAGCTTCATTCTTTGGCGTGTGGATTTCCAGTTTTCCCAGCACCAGTTGTTGAAAAGACTGTCCTTTCCCCATCAAGTGGGCACAGAACCCTTGTCAAAAATCATTTGACCATATATGTGAGCGTTCATTTCTGGGTTCTGTATTCCATTGGTCAATATCTGTCTCTATGCCAGGACCACACTCTTTTGATGACTATAGCTTTGTAGTAAATTTTGAAATGAGAAAGTGTGAGACTTCCAGCTTTGTTCCTTTTCAAGATTGTTTTGGCTATTTGAGTCCCCTGAGATTCCATATGAATTTTAGGATGGGTTTTTCTATTTCTGCAAAAAAATGTTTTGGGGATTTGAGATTTCATTCAATCTGTAGATTGCTTTGGGTAGTATGACATTTTAACAATATTAAGTCTTTTAGTCTAGGAACATGGGGTGTTTGCATTTATTTACGTCTTTAATTTCTTTCAGGAATTTTTTTATAGTTTTGATGGTACAATTTTTCACCTCTTTGGTTAAGCTAATTACTAAGTATTTTATTCTTTTTTTATAGTTTTGATTGTACAATTTTTCACCACTTTGGTTAAGCTAATTACTAAGTATTTTATTCTTTTTGATGCTATTGTAAATGGAGTTGCTTCTGTAAATAAGTTATTTTGTAGACTCTTCAGAAATTTTTTTTTTTTTGCTGTACGCGGGCCTCTCACTGTTGTGGCCTCTCCCGTTGCGGAGCACAGGCTCCGGACGCGCAGGCTCAGCGGCCATGGCTCACGGGCCTAGCCGCTCTGCGGCATGTGGGATCTTCCCAGACCGGGGCATGAACCCGTATCCCCTGCATCGGCAGGCGGACTCTCAACCGTTGCGCCACCAGGGAAGCCCCTCTTCAGAAATTTTTACAAGTAAAATCCTATCACTTGCAAGCAGATAATTTTACTACTTTTTTTCAACTTGGAATTCTTTTATTTCTTTTTCTTGCCTAATTGCTCTGGCTAGAACTTCAGGTTCAGTTGACCCTTGAACAATGTGGAGGTTAGGGGTGCTGATCCCCTGCACGGTTGAAAATGGACGTATTAACTTACAGTTGGCCCATCGTATCTGTGGATTCAACCAACTGTGGACCAGGTAGTCCTTTAGTACGTATATAGAAAAAAATGCACGATAAGTGGGCCCGTACGGTGCAAACCCGTGGTGTTCAGGGGTCACCTGTACCATGTTGAACAGAAGAGGTGGGAGCAGCATCCTTGCCTTGTTCCTGATCTCAGAGGAAGAGCTTTGAATCTGCCGCCGTTGAGTGTGATGTCTGCTGTGGGTTGTTCATATATGCCTTTTATTACATCATAATATGAGATGGTTTCCTTACGTTCTTTCTTGGTGAGTGTTTTTATGAAAGAGTGTTGAATTTGTCAAATGCTTTTTGTGCACCATTTGAGATGATCATTGGTTTTTTTTCCTTCACTCTATTGTGGTGTATCATGTTGATTGATTTTCACATGTTGAGCCATCTTTGAATTCCAGGAACAGATCCCACTTGGTCCTGGTGTCTGATTCTTTCACTATGCTGCTGAATTCGGTTTGCTAGTATTTTGCTGAGGATTTTTGCATCAGTGTTCATAAGGGATATTGGTCTGTAGTTTTCTTTCCTCATAGTGTCTTTTCTGGGTTTGGTATTGGAAGGATGGGTGGTACTAATTCAGTAGCTTCCCCAGTGAAGCCGTGAGGTTCAGGGTTTTTCTTTGTTGGGAGAGATTACACAGTCTCCTTACTCATTGGAGTCTATTCAGAGTATGTATTTCTTTGTGCTTCAGTCTTGGTAGGTGCTGGTGGCCAGATCGCTGACCCTGCCTCTCAAGGCCAGGTCACCTCCCCGTGTTCTGCCCGTTCTTCTGATGCAGCCTCGGGGCTCCGAGACCTCTTGAGTCCTAATTGGACTCCTGCCCTCCAGCAGGGTGGGGACCAGTGTAGTC
>NW_021146441.1:22988-25000 GCF_002837175.3 Physeter macrocephalus
GGGCGCGAACCCGGTTCCCCTGCATCGGCAGGCGGACGCGCAACCACTGCGCCACCAGGGAAGCCCCTAAGTTTTATTTTTGAACAGGTAAAGCTTGTCTCACAGAGTCCAGATGTGCAGGCTCGTACCCAGCCCTGCCACTGTCCCATGGTGACTTGCAGGCCAGGCAGTGCTGGGTTTCCTTAGCTTCCTTCCGGGGGGAACTTTGCAGACATGCAGACGGCCTGCGGTGGCAGGACCGGTGGGGCGAGCCCCTCGGCGCTTGGTCACGCTGCTCTGATGTGCTGTTGCTCTTGGCCCTGCCTCACGGGGCTCTCTGCGGGGGAGGGTGGAACGAGCATTTGTCGTTTTTGTGGCCATCGTCAAACTGTGCTCCGTGGAAAGGTCTTCCTGTCTCCAAGATTATTTTAAAAGCTGTTTCCCCTTAAATACAGGTTGGAGTTGTTACCTGTAAACCGGCTCGGTCTGGAGTTTTAGTGGAAGATGTGGGGGGCCGCTTCCCTTCTCCAGGCTCTCATGTCACGGCCACTCGTCTCGGTGGCTGTGTCCTGTCCTGCCCACACCTCGGGCTTCTGCAGCGTCTGTCCGTCCACAGTCGTGGTGACATTTTAGCACGTTCAGTCTCGGGCTGCTGTGACTGTCAGCTACTGCGTTCCCGTCTGACTCTCTGCGTTTCCCCACAGAACTTCCAACCGCAGCGGTGCCAGGTGCGGTGACTGGGCCGAGTTCACTGCAGCTCGAGGAGGGTTTTACCCTGAGGGCACTGCCTGCCCTTTGTTTGTTGTTCCCCTTTGCGAGTTGGTTGAGGGCACTTTTTAAACTTTGCTTTTCTATTGACATGATAGTTCTTTGGATAAAAATTAGGTAAAAAGGAAAAGTGTCCATCTTGACAGGACCCACAGCAGTTAACGTTATGTGTAGCCTTCGGAACTGTAACATCTGACTGACTGGTGTGTCACTTGAGAGTCAACATGGGAGCGAGTTACCTGCCGCTCGGCCGCCTGTGATCCTCCTGGGCCCGTCCTGGCGGCGGTGCAGTGTCCCCTCGACGGGCACCTGGGTCTTCTCCCCTTGCGGCCCCAGCAGGATCCCTGCGTCTCCGGGCACAGCAGACACACTTCTGTGGAGAGACCCCCGGACGGGGCTCCGGGGTTGGGCTCCTGTTGTCTTGCCAGGCCCCGGTCACGGCGCCATGGGAGGAGGGGGCATCCGGGGGGCTGGGCAGCGGGTGAGGTGCGGCCGTGGCCCTGACAGCGCCGTGCGCCCCCTTCCAGGGAACCTTCTGAGCAGCCTCATGGGCCCCTCGGAGCAGGAGGGCGAGGACAGTCAGGACGACGGCAGCCCCATCGAGCTCGACTGACGCCCGCCCGCGGGCCTGCCCGGACTCGGCCTGGCCGCCGTGTACCTCGAGATGGCCCCAATAAAGCACAGGCCCTGCCGCGCCGCCTCTCCCGGCCCTTGTGTCTGGTTTGCTTGGGGAGGGCTCGGTCTTGCACAGGAGGGCCCTGTCGCACGCGGCGGGGGTGCCATGCCCCTCAGGTCGGGCGGGGGTGGCCTGGCACGTGTCCTGGGGAGCGCCCGGGCGGCCGCTCCGTGCCACACCCCGGGAGCTGCGGCCGAGCACCCGGCCGTTCGGAATGGCGTCTCGTCTGGGAGGCTGCAGGACCATCCACCGTCGTGGGGCAGTATTTATTGTCTCCGGGTGCTTGATTCCTCTGACCTGATGTTTTAGGTTTTAACCCAATGATCGGCCCAGGAACGAGCAGATCTGTCCCTTCTCACGGATGTGTGTCAGATGCCCCAGAATAGTTACAAAATGGGAAACACTTTTATTTTTTCACAATTATGAGAGTTGTAGATTAATACCCAGTGATCATGCATGGGAAGGAACGGAATACACAATTTTATTTACTGTAAAAATGGAATTTAAAGGAAGGTTGGTGTTTGTGTTGAGTTTAAATAAATCCTTTATACTGGGCTTGGCAGCACTGGTCCTTTCTGAGTGAGCTCCT
>NW_021146442.1:0-6563 GCF_002837175.3 Physeter macrocephalus
ACCACACATGGGTCCAGGGGCCCACTGGACCCACCGTCAGATAGACATGACCCAGACGTCGTGGATCACCTGAGCGCCACAGGCCGCTGCTCTGACTGGCGGTCACGGGGGTGCTTGGGGTACCCTGAGAAGCCGGGGGTTTTGCGTCCCCACTCTCAGACACCTGGTCCGTGTCCCTGCGGGGCCTCAGGGGACGGCGGGGAGGAAGACTCACAGCGCCTTTTTGGTCACGTGACAAGGTCCTTCCTCAAGGGCACGGGCCTCACCCTCATCCAAGGAGGCTTTGGGTCTGTGGACCAGCTCAGCCCGGGACATTGGTGGGGGGCCTGTGGCTTTCTGTCACCGTGATTTAAGTCAGGCTCCTCGTCATGGACTGAACGTTTGTGTCCCCCCTCCCCAAATTCACATGCGGAAACCCTAACTCCCAATGTGATGGCGTTTGGAGATGGGCTTTGGGGAGATAATTAGGGTTAGATGAGGCCATGAGGGTGGGGCCCTGGTCTGATGGGGTTAGTGCCCTTACAGGGAGACACCAGAGACCTCGCGCTCTCTCCACGCACCCAAGGAAAGCCCGCGTGCACACGGAGGTGGCAGCCGCCTGCAGCCAGGAAGAGGGTCTCACCAGAAGCCGGCCACACTGGCTCCCTGATCTCGGACTTCCAGCCTCCAGGGCTGCGAGGAAACAAATGTTTGTTTACGAACAAATTGGACTTTCGAACGTGCTCTCGGAACGGGACTCTTTCGTATGGAGCAGACTTACTGTATGGGTGTGAAGGATGAAGACGATAGGGGCAAAAGGCCCTTTTCATCACACCATGTCCAGGGTACCTACTAGCCACGTAATTTATGACTGTTGACGCTGGCTGTGATCACCTGGCCGAGGTGTGCTTGTCAGGCTTCTCTGCTGTAAAATTACTCCCCCTCCCCCTTCCATCCTGTGCTTTTGGGGAGGGGGTCCCCATGCATAGCCTGCACTTAAGGGTGTGGGGAGTCCAGCTCTCCCCGCTGTGGGGTGGAGTGGTCACAGAATTTATTTGGAATTCTCAGCATGGGAGATTTGCCTCTTCTCCTCCATTTATTAATTTGCTCAATCATTTATGTCAGTGTGATCACATGGATACGTATTTTATGCTTTGGGTTATGGTACAATATTACTTTGCTGATTTTGTTTCTCAAATTGTTCCAGCTTTGGCTGCTGGGAACTCTGTCAGTTGGCTCCTGTGTCCCTTGGACACACCCCATCTCTGTGTTGTTTGTTTTTTTGAGCACCTCCTTACCTTCCGGCTACAAGATGCTCCAGGCTCATCCTGTATATTTCTAGTTCCAGTCCTAGGTAGGGTCAGCCATTTCTTCAAGGAATTCTGGTTCCTTCCTTTTGTTAGAGAATGATCTTAGAAACCCAGATCTAGGAGATAGATGTGTTCATTGCTGCTGGGGTCTTGTTTCTTTGTGCCCTCTCAGCAGACAAAGCAAAGAACTATATGTGCGTGCCAACCTTGCGTACACACACGTTACAAATATTCCTGTGTGTAACCACCTGTCTCTACATTAGACTGAACGTGAGTTCTCACTGATGTCTCCAACCAGCATCTGTTATCCACGGATCATTCTCCCCTTGGTCGCCTGTAACCTCCCACTCCTCCGGGGTGAGACTACCGGCCCCCACCATCCGTGTCCTTTCCTGTTCAATCCCAACACACGTGTACATCAGGGACACGGTTGTTGACCCATGCCCCATGGGAGACAACTTCACCACTAGAGCCCAGTGCTGTGTGCACGTCCCTTGCCTTCAGGCCTACAGACCCCACTCATTTCCAGAGTGACTGAGGTCAGCACTTTTCTTCCGGCCCCTCCGTGAGGGGGCTTCACACACTGTAAGGCAGGTACATTCTCCTGTCACAGTCTGCAATCCTTCCTGGGGTTATTTGTTTATCACTGAGTTTTAAGAGTTCCTTGTTTATTTTGGACACAATCCTATATTGAATACATATTTTGGAAATATTTTCTCCTAATCTATGGCTTGCTTGTCTTTTCATTGTCTTTACAGTATATTTAGCAGAGCAGAATTTTAAAATTTTAAAATTTTAATAAAGTCCAACTAATCAATTTTTTTCTTTCAGGGGCTGTGCTTATGTTGTTGTAGCTAAAAAATCATCACCAAAGCCAAGCTCACCTAGATTTTCTCTTATGTTATCTTCTAGAAGATTTATAGTTTTGGTCTATGATAAATTTTTAGTTCATTCTTGTGAAAAGTATAAGATCTGTGTCTAGAGTCATTTTTTTGCTTACAGATGTCCACTTGTTCCAGGAAGTTTGTTGAGAAGACTGTCTTTCTCCATTGTACGGCCTTTGCTCATTTATCAGAGATCTGTTGACTATATTTGTGTGGATCTATTTCTGGACTCTCTATTCTGTTCCATTGATCTATTTATCTCGTCTTTTGCCAAAACCAGGCTGTCTTAATTACTGTAGATTTATAATAAGTCACATAGTCACAGTCCTCCAACTTTGTCATTCCTTTCAGTATGATGTTGGCTATTCTGGATTTTTGCCTTTTCATATAATCTTTATTCTAAAGATTCTGATTCTCAGTTTGTCAATATCAACAAAATAACTTGCTGGGATTTTGACTGGGATTGCATTGAATCTATAGGTCGAGTTGGGAAGAAATGACATCTTAACAATATTGAGTTCCTATCAGTGAACATGGAATATCTCTCCCCTTATTTAGATCTTTGATTTCATTCATCAAAGTTTTGTAGTTTTCATTATGTGGATCCTGTACATATATTTTTTTTTAGATTTATACCTAAGTATTTAATTTTCTAGGGTGCTGATGTAAATGGTACTGTGCTTTGAATGTCAAATTTCCATTGTTCAATGTAAAATAGATAGCTAGTGGGAAGCAGTCGCATAGCACAGGGAGATCAGCTCGGTGCTTTGTGACCAGCTAGAAGGGTGGGATAGGGAGGGTGGGAGGGAGGGAGACGCAAGAGGGAAGAGATATGGGGATATATGTTATATGTATAACTGATTCACTTTGTTATAAAGCAGAAACTAACACACCATTGTAAAGCAATTATACTCCAATAAAAATGTTTTTAAAAATTTCCGGGCTTCCCTGGTGGCGCAGTGGTTGAGAGTCCACCTGCCGATGCAGGGGACACGGGTTCGTGCCCCGGTCCGGGAAGATCCCACGTGCCGCAGAGCGGCTGGGCCAGTGAGCCATGGCCGCTGAGCCTGCGCATCTGGAGCCTGCGCATCTGGAGCCTGTGCTCCGCAACGGGAGAGGCCACTACAGTGAGAGGCCCAAGTGGAATAAATCCCACTTGGTAGTAGTATGTAATTTTTTGTGGTGTAGAATTAATTGTTGGATTTAATTTGCTAATATTTTGTTGAGAATTTTTGCAGTTCTGTTCATGAGAGACATTGATCTGTAGTTTTCCTTTCTTCTTATGTCTTTATCTGCTTTTGGTTTTATTAGGTTAATGCTGGCCTCAGAATGAGTTAGGAAGCATTCTCTCTGTTTCTATTTTCTAGAAAAGATTATAGAGAATTGGTATCATTTCTTCCTTAAATGTTTGGTACAATTCACCAGTGGAACCATCTGGGCCTAGGGCTTTCTTGTTTGGAAGATTATTAACTATTGATTCAATTTCTTTAATAGATACAGGCCTATTTAGTTTATTTCTCCTTGTGTGAGTTTTGGTAGTCTGTGTCTTTCAAGGAATTTGTCCATTTCATCTACGTTATCAAATTTGTGGGCATAAAGTTGTTCATAGTATTCCTTTATTAACCCCTTAATGTCTGTGGAAACTGTAGTGATGGCCCCTCTTTCACTCTTTTGTTTCTCATTGTAGTAATCTGTTTTCTCTTTTTATTTCTGGTTAACCTTCCTAGAAGTTTATCAATCTTATTTACTTTTATTCCCTCAAATAACCAGCTTTTGGTTCATTGTTTTGTTTTTTTTTAATTGATTTCCTATTTTCAATTTCCTTGATTTCTGTTCTAGTTCATATCATTTCTTTTATATTGTTTTCTTTTGGCTTATATTACCTTTCTTTCTCTAGTTTCCTAAATAAGAAGTTTACATTATTGATTTTAGGTCTTTTTTTCTAATATATGCATTTATACTATAGATTTCCTTCTAAGCAATGCTTTCACTACATCCCACAAATTTTGGTAAGCTGTGTTTTTATTTTAATTTGGTTCAAATTCTTTTTAAAAAATTCCTCTTGGAACTTATTTTTTGATTCACACCCAAGTGGTCTTGGGTTAAGCTACATGCAGCAATTGAGGCTGCAAACGCTCAGTAACACTGCTCCCAAGTTTAAGCAAACCCACGTGCCGAGGATCCAAACCAGATTCAAGCTGGGCCACCTGTTTGGATGTGGGGATGGTGGGCCTCAGATGCCTCTGCATGGGGGAACGGGGCTACCTTCCAGCCATCATCACCTCTGATTATTGCCACTTAGCCCCCATCCCCAACCACGTGCTCTCATTGGGCCCCCAGGTTGTCCTGGGTGGGGGACAGACTCCTGTCTTCGTGCCCAGAGACAATGGTCAGAATCCCGCCTACCAGGCTGGTGAGACGGCCCAGCCCAAGTCAGCACCTGAGTGGGTCACGATGGCCACAGACGGCCAGCTTGAGCCTGCCTTGGCTGAGTGGGGAGGAACACCTCCTGCCGTGTTAGGGTTGATACCACTGTCAGGCCCTCAGAAAAGAAGCTAAGGGTCACTGGAGATGCGACCTGCACCCCACCTGGGACTCGTGAGGGTCTGAGTCAGCATCCCGGGAGCATGGCAGCGGTCAGGTCTGTGGGTCGCCTCACCCCGCAAGTGGACTATCGAGCAAGTGTGGGACGCACTGAGCAGGGGTGGCCCAGCCCCTGTCAGCCCCTCCGACCTGTGACAATTTGAGTTTGGCTGAGGGTAGGATTGTCGAGGGAAGCTATTGGCGGGGGGCCGCCATGCACCCTGCGTGTCCTTGCTGAACGGCTGGATTGCAGGGCTGACTGTCTGAGGCCGAGTGCTTTCTGTCGCCATGACGACTGCCACTAGGCAAGTCAAGGTGACCCAGGGGGACCACCATCGACTGCCCACTCCTGTGGGGAGGGACTTCTGTGTCTGCTGCTTGCCCCACGGCCCCAAGTCCCTCAACTGTGATACGACCCACTCTGCATGCAGCCCATCACATCACCCTGGAACAACACAGGGCAGGGACCTGGTGCTGCCGTGTGAGGCCTGTGTGCTGTGATCCCGAGTCCCGCCGGCTCCCGTCAGGACCCGTGGAGTGGCGAGAGGTTTGTTCTTGGCATCCTCTATGAGCCTGCAGTTCTACCACCTCCCCTGCAGGGGCTGCTTAGCCCCTGCATGGGAGGCCAGACCACTCACCCAACACTGGACCAGCACAATGCAGCCTCACCACTGCCCGGTGGCTGTCCTCCTGAGTCACCCCCCGAACACACATCCAGATCTGGCCTCTGACCACTTCTCTGGATTCGCGTCACTGGAGGGACTACAGCCCTTCTGTGCCCCAGGGCCCTTGCACGGCTGTCTCCTCTGGCCAGAACGTTCCCCTAGGCTTGTCCCTTATGGAATTTCCTCCCTGACCTCGCCCTCACTTCCTCGAGTCTCATCACATTTTGTACGTCACACTGCTTCAAGAGCTTCTTAGCCCTTACCAAATCCTGAAATTATCCTGCTTACTTTTTTTTTTTTAGTTAAAAAAATTGAGGTAGAGGGAATTCCCTGGCGGTCCAGTGGTTAGGACTCCGCGCTTTCACTGCAGAGCGCTGGGGTTCGAGCCCCAGTCCGGGAACTAAGATCCCGCAAGCGCAAGCGGCGCGGTGGGTGGGAGTAGTGGGGGAAATTGAGATACAGCTGATGTATATCTTGCTTTAAGCTTCATGAGGGCAGGGCCTGGTCCTTCCTCCCGGTGGGTCCCCAGCGCATTGGCGGGGGAGGGCGTCCATCCTCCCTGGGGGAAATCAGCAGTCCCCTCCCGCAGACCCTGGCCCTGACCCACGGCAGCAGGCTCGGCCAGCCACCGTTCGTGTCTGCCGCTCAGAATCCATCTGCGCTGGGCCAGCAGCCGCGGGCTGAAACAAGACCCCGCACCCGGGTCCCGCGAGTCCCCTCTGCTTCCTCTCCCGGCGGCCGCCCCTCCCCCACCTTTCGCTGTCCCTGCAGCCGCGTTCTGTCCCCGCGGCCACCAGGTGGCGCCGCAGGCCCACGCACGGCCGGAGGGCTCGGCGCAGGGCCGCCGGGCGCCTCGCTCCCGGAGCCGGCGGGGCCGGGGTAGGAGGTCAGAGTCTGCGCCTGGCGAGCGGCCGAGGGGGCCAGAGTCGTCCGGGCGGCTCGGGTGGTGTCTTCGGAGGGGGCGACACGTTTCCGGGTGCGCCCCGGGGGCCGCCGGCGGGGCTGTAGTTGTCGAGAGGGTCCCTGGGGGAGCCCCGTGACCCCCGACCGCTCCAGGCCCCGGTAAGGGGCGGAGAATCCAAGGGAGCGGGGCTGGCGAGGGGGCGGGGCGAAGGGGGGGGGGGGGGGGGGCCGGGGGGGGG
>NW_021146442.1:6639-10218 GCF_002837175.3 Physeter macrocephalus
CGGGGGGGGGGGGGGGGGGGGGGGGGCGGGGGGGGGGGGGGGGGGGGGGGAGGGGGGGAGACGGGGGGCGGGGGCATCGCCTCTGCTGAAGCTTGTGACGCCGCTGGGACAGAGCCCAGATTAGAAAAGCGGCCACGGCTGGGGCCCTGACATTTCCCCTCAGGTCTGAGCCTTGGGGATGAGACCACCCCAACCTCCCCGGTGGGACGGCAGCCCCTCCAGCTTGCCCGGAACTTTAGATCCCGAGCCTGCGGGCCAGCCGCAGACCTGCCTGCGGAGTGAGGATTCGGGGGACCCTGACTCCCTAGAGCAGGGGCCAGCTGGTGAGGGGGAGCAGGGAGATGAGGCGGGGAGGGGTGTCGTCCTTGGGGCAAAGGTGGTGCTGGTGTGGTGTAGACGTGTCTGGCCCAGGCCTCCTCTCCGGTCTCCAGTCCCCCTGTGGGGGACACCTGGAAGTTGTTATGAGGAGGGAAGTGTCCTTTCTCTCGGACCCAGGGGTCCATGTCCTCTAAAACTGCTTGCAAGGTGGGTGAAATCTCAGACCCTTCAATTCTTCACAGAAGAATCCTCCAACCCAGGGTTTTACTGCAATCCCCCCCTCCCCCCAAGCCACCCCCTCCCCGCCCCCCAGGCCCCGGCCTTTGTTCTCTTAACCAATTAGACCTGACGCTAAGCCCACCACCAGGCTGTCCCTGCTCAGAAGCCTCATCCATGGGGGAGGGGGGGCCAGGCCTCCCTGCAAACAGCAGCCCTGTGGGTACCCTCCTGGGGCTGCTGGTGGCCGGGGGCTTTTCCCTCCTTAATACCCTGACATGGACACGAACAGTCTGTACATCAGATTAACTCCACGTTGTATTCTGGCCCCCGTTCCCGTTGCACTCTACTTTCCACCCCAGGTTACGCTGAACCCCGTTCAGTGCAGCAGAGATTACACTTTCAGGTCAACGGCAGCATAGAGGCTCTGACGCTGTGACAGCCCAAATTTGAGTATAAATCTTTTCCCAATATCCAGTATCCCAGGAGAAATTACGGGACAAGAAATTAACCCTTTCCCGAAATAATATAAGCCTCAAAGAAATTGAACTAAAATTCTAAAGTTCAAGTCCAAACAAGCTGAAGTACTAGGAAGGAAAGCAATCTCAAAACAAGTCAGTTCTGTGTTGCAGTTTCTGATAAACAAGTCACGTGACTTCCCGACTCCTCTGGGCGAGGCTGTGGCCCCGGGGCTGGCGTCAGGAAGGCGGGATGGATTCCAGACACAGGAGCCAGCCTGAGTTTGCAGTTTCCTGGCAGCAGGAGCTCACAGTCTAGGCTTTGCTTTGACAGTCAAAAAAGGCTGCTTTGTTGTGTCAAGAGGGAAACTTTCCCCTTCTTCCCTTGTAGGGTCTTCGGCTTGTGTAATAATTAAATTGACATAAAACAAGTTAGCAGCAGAAAAACAAATTTTGGGCGTACAGGAACCCCATAAAAACATGAGACCCAAAGGGCAGCCAGACAATTGTGGCTTTGGTAACTTCCTGAGCCAAGGAGAGGGCTGGGGTCTGGGGGTACAGAGGAACGCAGGCAGCAGGCTGTTGGTGCAGAAAGGCTGCTCTGCAGTATCGCTCTTAGCTCGCTTCCTGCTCTCCAGTGTCAATTAGGCGGTTGAGAGGGGGGTAAAGCACTTTTCCTGAATCTGCTGCACTTTGATCGCCTTTAAAGCTCTTCGGGAGACCACCCGAGGCCAGATGAAAGGAGCGCAGGCCCTGCACACACCCTGATCCTTATCAGCAACCCTGCCCTTGAACCATTGCTATAAAACTCCTCACCAAATCCTCCCCGCCTGGAAAACAGTTTTGAGGGCACGAGGGCACTGTGTCCCTCTTTGCCTGGCAAAGCAATAAAGCTATTCTCTTCTACTTCACCCAAAACTCGGTCTCTGGGATTCAATCGGGCACTGGTGCACAGAGGCCGAGTTCTCAGCATCGCTATTTTGGGGGTGGCAAAACCTGCTCCCCTTCACTTTAAAGAACAAAATCCTTCTGGGGGTCTTCCGTGGCTCTGCCTGTCCGAGGCCTGGAGTTGGCAGGGTGAGGGGCCAGGATGTCCCGTGGGCACCTTCTGTCCCACCTTCCTCTCCCTGCCTGGGGTTTTGTCAGCCACCTAGGGTTAAATCAACACACCCAGAGGCTCTCTCTCCTTTAAAAAGGCCCAAGAGTTACTAGGTTGGATATGATTTTCACATCACCAGATCTACAAGCACACAATTTAGAACGCGGTTCTCTCCACTTCGCAGAGATTTTCCAGGAAAAACCCAGGACTCTCCAGCGGCAGAGACTGGGGATGTTTGAGGGAGGAAGGAGACCGTGGAGGAGACCGACTGGTCAGTGGTCACTTCCGGTGGCAAACAGCACGGGCTGGCGCTTCCTGCCCCTCCTGCACTGTGAGAGGCTGGGTGCCAGGAGTCATGTCCCTGCCTGGAGCCCAGGCTTTGGTGAGGAGGAGGCCCAGCCGGGCAGGAGCGCTGGAGGACCGTCACTCCACACCCTCCCGTCCCCAGGATCCCCAGGAAATGGGAGCAGCTCCCCCACGGCAGGAAGTGGAGACTTGAAAGAACAACAGCCAGTTGACCGACATAGCCATCTGACTGAGTCATCACACCAGATGGACTCAGAACACTGAAAAATGTAGTTAACATAATTCCCCATAATCAGATCTGGGCGGTGCTGGGGCAGCAGAGACAGACCTCAGGAAGGGAATAGGACCAAAGCCCAGCACAGAGGGAAGCTAGTGCATGGGGTACAGATGAACTGAACTCTGAAACCACACAAACACTGGAAGAAAACAGGGGTGAATCCCTCTTTGATCTCAGGGTAAAGGAAGTCCTTCTAACTGGTAAAGGGAAAAGCACAGGCCCCAAACGGGGTCATTTGTGCTCAAGTCCATGATACCAAACCTAGCCTTCTACGACTTAATTGCATTTCAGCCTTCCCCAGAAATGTGATCTTAATCAACCAGCCTGGAACTTCCTGGTCGGGCACCAGGGAGGTGCTCTGCCCTGGGGGTGCTCTCCATCCCCGAGGATGAAGGAGCAGCTTGCTGTCCCGCCTCCCCGGCCCCACAGGAGGAGATGTCCTGGCCCTCCCTCCTTCCTATAAAGCCTTCCGTTTTGTACTGCTCCTCTGAGCGCCCTGGTACTGCTGGATGAGACGCTGCCAATTCACGAATCACCAAAGAAAGCCAGTTAGAGGTTCAGATTTGCTCAGTCGAACTTTGTTTTTTACATAACCAGACAAGAACAAAGGGTGAATAAGTTTGACTACATAAACAGTTTTTAAAGTTGTGTGACAAAAATGCCATGTACAAAGTACAAACAACTGACAAATGGGGAGAAAATATTCGGAACGTACACCCAGAAAAGGGGCTAATAACCCTAATATGTCAAGAAGTCTTAAAAAGCTGAATAGGGAAAATGGAGAAAATACGCGAGCAGAAAATGTATATTAAAAAAAAGCCCCTGGGCTTCTCTGGTGGCGCAGTGGTTGAGAGTCCGCCTGCCGATGCAGGGGACGCGGGTTCGTGCCCCGGTCCGGGAAGATC
>NW_021146442.1:10585-25000 GCF_002837175.3 Physeter macrocephalus
AGTGAGCGGCCCGCGTACCGCAAAAAACAAACAAACAAACAAAAAACCAACAACCCCTAAACATGTGAAAAAACATTGAAATCACTCATCATTAGAGAAATGCAATTAATAGAAGACAGAGTTCCCACTTCTCACCTATCAAAGGGGCAAGAAATTTAAAATTATGACCCAGTCTTTTGTTGAAGCTGCAGGGAAACCAGCACACTCATATACCGCTGGGGCGACCACAAATGGTAAATCCTGAAGAGAAATTGGGTGAGACCTGACAAAAATATATATGCACTTAGCCTTGCCCAAGCAACCCTTGTTTTCAGGAATCTACCCTGAAGATGTACTTCAAACAATGGGAAATAGATATGCAAAGGGGATTCATTGCAGCAATGTTTATAAAATGTGAAATACAATAAAATGTGAAATACAAAGGGATTCACTGCAACATTGTTTAATCACAAAACATTAGGAGCAACTTAAATGTCCACACTTAAGAGAGTGGTAGGATAAACTGGTACGTCCAGACTGGTGTGCAGGCCCTGAAGAAGGAGAAGGAGGGTCACTCTAAAGGGAGGGGGTGTGATTTCCAGGCCATACCATTAAGCGAAAAAGTACAGCAGATCACCTATAGTGCTTCCTTTCTTTTAAGATGGAAGATGATATGCGTCTGCTCATTTGTGGAAAAAGACACAGGAAGCGTAAACCAGAAACTGAAGAGACTGGTTACCTACTAGGTGGGTGAGGAAGGGACGGACAGGGTGGTGTGGACCCCACTGAGTACATCTTTTTATGGAAATTCAATGGCTGGAACCAAAGTAATGCTTCACGTACCCCAAAAGTAAACAGGCAGTTTGGACCAGTAAGGACTGGGGAGCATCCAAGATGGGACCCGAGCCTCAGAAGTGAGTCTAGTGCGATGAAGGAGCTCCACCAAGGAGGGCAGGCCTGGAAAAACTAGCCAAGTCGAGTGGTACAAGACTTCCCTCAGGGCTGTGGTCTAGGACTTCTGGAACTATTTTATCTGTACGTGAGAACTGAACAAACACGTAAATCTTTGTAGATGAGAACTGGCCTTCTTGCTGTTGGAGAAAGAAGCTAGGAGAAGGGAAGGGGAAGGCTTGCCGTGAGCCCTGCGGGGGGGGGGGGTGTCCCGCGGTCTGTGTAAACTAGTGGTCTGTAACCTACACACAGAAAGACACAGAGAAAAGGACGTGTGTGCGGTTAGTACACGTACATGTATTTTTCATCTCTGCTGAGAGGGCCCAGAGGCTACGACACCCAGAGGCAAGGAGCACACGGGCCCCCAGATCTTCGTTCCTAAGAGCAGTCATTCTCTGACAAAGGAACTCGGCTCCCTGGAGAAATGGCCATTTCCTGGGCTGGGGCAGGAAACCCCCAAGGTGGGCCTACAGCGTCTTGTGGTGCCAGAACATAAGGAAGTGCTCAGAAACACCAACAAAAGCAGATAAGGGCTGCTGACGGACAGTTGGAGCCCGTAGTCGTCAAAGCTGGGACAACATCAGCAACAGCACAATGAGAGTTACTGGATTGTAGGCCAAGAATAAAACAAGTGTCCCTATGTCCTTGCTGATCTAAACAAGCAATTGATTAAATAATAAATGGAGGATAAGGGGGAGTTCTTCTTTACAGTAGGGCTCTAATTAACAAATGGCGAAGGAGAGAGAAAAACAAAAAATCACCGTTACGCAATATTATAGTAATAACTGTCATAGGCAAGATCCGCTGACGGATACTAAATTTGTGGGTGAAAGTTGTAGAAGAAGCATGCTTTGCACAGTCTTGAAGTATCTCCCCAATATACTAATCAACTACAAAGAAAACAGTGATTTTGCGTGGAGACGCCTAGTAGATACCACCTTAGCCAGTGCCCAAGGTCAGCACCACTGATGCCAAAAACTCGGCCTCTGCGCACTGGTGTCGAAGCAAATCTCGGAGACAGAGTTTTGGATGAAGTAGAAGAATAGCTTTATTGCTTTGCCAGGTAAAGGGAGACACAGCAGGCTCGTGCCCCTCAAAACCTTGTGTCCCATCTCAGGCAGATTTGGTGAGGAGTTTTATAGCAATGGTTCAAGGGCAGGGTTGCTGATAAGGATCAGGGTGTGTGCAGGGCCTGCGCTCCTTTCACCTGGCCTCGGGTGGTCTCCTGATGAGCTTCTCTGGTTCTCAAGGTTCTCAACCTGTGACCTTCTCTGGAATGAAGAATGCTTCATCAAGTAGTTAACATCTTCCATTTCTTGGGCGTTTTAGTTCTGTAAAGATCTCAATGACATTGTTCTGTGTATCCCTTGGTGCAAATCCAGGACCCTGCCCCAAGGCTGCACTAGTGTTTCCTGACTGCTCCTCCCCTGTCTCTGCATCCCCTCCCTTCCCTGATTAGCAGCTGCTTGAATCTGCCCTTTAGAACTCAGGGAAGGTAAAGAAATGGGGGACACAGAAAGGCTTTTGTGCCCAGGAACCCCACAGGATCCTGCTCGGTTGAACCACTATTAGTAAGTATGATAGGATATGTTTTATAACTATGTTAAAGAGCTCCGTGTTATGATATACTGAGGAGGTCCCAACATCATTTCTGTAGTATTTCTGCCCAAAATTCATAACCTCTGTTAAAAAGGAGTCAACAAACCTAAAATGGAGGCACCTACATTAGGCTACATGGCAGCAAACTAAGACTTAACATCTAACCTAATTGCCGTTTCAACCTTCCTCAGAAATGTGACATT
Source organism: Physeter macrocephalus (assembly GCF_002837175.3). Classification (NCBI taxonomy): domain Eukaryota; kingdom Metazoa; phylum Chordata; class Mammalia; order Artiodactyla; family Physeteridae; genus Physeter; species Physeter macrocephalus. The sequence goes on from NW_021146442.1 coordinate 13,318, forward strand.
TAACCAGCCAACCTGGAATTCCTGGCCAGCACTAGGAGGAAATTTGCTGATAGACCCTCTTCCGTTCTCCTAAGAGGGCAACCTTGCCTAAAAAATGCATTCTTTGCTAATAATTTCCTTTTTCTTGTTCCCTTTCTGCAGCTATAATGAAGTTCCTTTCTATTGCTGGATGGGATGTGGCCTGATTCATGAATCGCTTAATAAAGCCAATTAGATTCTCAAATTTACCCAGCTGAATTTTTGTCATTTAACAGATTTGGTGGCAGTGGTGGGATCAAAGGAAATTTCCAGCAGCTTTGGTGACAAGGAGAAAGGCAGTCACTGTACCGTGAACCCCTTTTTGAGTTCACTGTCTTCCAGGGGCCGTGGGTACATCCCCTGTCAGTTCTGAGCTCTGCTCTCTGTGTCAAGCCCCCAGTCTAATTGGCCTACGGGGTAGGACAGCTCATGCTGGCAGCCGGTTCTTTTTGTTTGTTTTAAGATTTTTTTTTTTTTTTTTTTGCGGTACGCGGGCCTCTCACTGTTGTGGCCTCTCCCGTTGCGGAGCACAGGCTCCGGACGCGCAGGCTCAGCGGCCATGGCTCACGGGCCCAGCCGCTCCGCGGCATGTGTGATCTTCCTGGACTGGGGCACGAACCCGTGTCCCCTGCATCGGCAGGCGGATTCTCAACCACTGCGCCACCAGGGAAGCCCTTAAGATTTTTTTGATGTGGACCATTTTTAAAGTCTTTACTGAATTTGTTACAACGTTGCTTCTGTTTTCTGTTTCGGTTTTTTGGTCCCGAGGCATGTGGGATCTTAGCTCTCAAACCCGAGATCGAACCTGCACCCCCTACATTGCAAGGTGAAGTCTAAACCACTGCACCACCAGGGAAGTCCCCTGGCAGCCGGTTCTGCCCGGAGCTAAGCCCCTGGGCTTTCACACCCCACGTCCCAGGTTTTTGTGTGGAACACCCCCCGTGTGGAGCCCCCAGTCCGCAGGCCCCCGCATTGAGGTCTGCGGGTCCAGCCCTCTCCCCAGGCCAGGGTTCCCCGGGCAGTCGTGTGGGTGCACGCAGGGCCTTCTCTTGGCCAGGATGCAGTCACAGCCCTCAGTTGCTGCTTGTGTGTTAAGGTGCACACACTTACTTGTCTTCTTTTGTGTAGATAAAAGCTACTGCTAATGGGGGTCTCAGAGGCCAAAAAGCTGCAAACCTTGGTGAACAAGAGTTGAACACTTAAATGCTGTTAGTGCACTTGTTATCAGACCCAAGGACCTGCATGTTAGGATAAGTTGGTTACAGGACGGGCTCCATCAACTCTGGGTCACCTGCCAACCTCAAGAAAACTTCCCAGCAGCAAGGTCACCACGTCACATGCACTGTCCCCAGCCCAGCAGCACATCCCTTTGAGGTACTAGTTTGACTCCAAGAAACCTGAAGCCTCAGCTCAGGGCATCCTTGGACTCTGAACAGTCAGGTGCCCGGCCTTCCCAAACACCCGCTGATTTTACGTCTAATAACTATGGGCCTGGAAGCTATAAATATTGACAAAAATGGCAAAATCTTACTAAAAGCAACCTAGAATTACAGTGGCCATCATGGGGAACATTCCAGTTAGATAAGATCGTTCATTTAAGAGGTGCGCTTCAGAGCAAGAGTTCCCGAGTCCCACAGACAGGTGGACACCTATTTTAATTTGTGTACAGACGCCTCCGAAAGTCTTCAAGGCTCTAAAATAGCTTCATTAAAAGCCTCGTTACAGAAGGTTAATGAAAAATTAAAAACAAAAGAGGTACCTGGAGCGGTGACAGGACTGACGTGCCCCTCCCCCTTCCCCTCCCCCCTTCACCTGGGCACTTACGCTGTACTAATCCTCTGTCTGGATGGACTTTCCACTCGGACGAGACTCTGACACAGGTACCTTTTAGAATAAAGCCGCCCGAGGTTGCAGGTGTCCCTACTCAGCGTTCACTCTTTGGTCAAAGACCAAACCGAGGACCAGAGTTTAAAAATTTCCTAAACCAGGGAGGATCCCCCAAAGTTTTTTTGGGTTTAGAGCCCTTATTGGAGCCTCTAACCCCAGCTGCCAGATCTTTATCAGCTTGTGAGTGAGTTGGTAGGACCCTAGGGACACCCCAGACTGGATTCGGGAAGCAGAATGGTGTAGTCCCGAGGATCACATTCGAGATCCGTGGTCCTCTAATGGACCAGACAAAGCTCATGCAGTAGCAGCTGAAAGATCTTCCTACGGCATCCCAGTTTCTATACAATAAGTGAGGATGCCCAGCCTGCTCTGGCTGCCCTGTTTGTAAGTGGATTATCCCATGAGATTAGAGGGTTGATAAGAAGGCAGAAAATAGGAGGGGGGGAGGCCACCCGTCTGATGGAACTCGTAACTGTGGCTAAGGACTTTGGATCGAGGTCATAAACAAAGGTCCTTCAAACTAAAGGCCTCACAGCTACAACAGCTCCAAGGCCAGAAGCCGAGAATAATGCCTGGCCCTCACATCACACGCTTGGGGTCCACCATCAAAACGATGGCCCAAGATTGATATGACGTTCCATTTGTAATCACTGGAAAAGACTCTCCTCAAAGGTCCTATGCAAATTCGTCAATATCCACTCGACTGACCCAATGTGGGGAGGCCCCCCACATGGGCCCCTCCCAGGACTGACAGGGCCCCAAGGGACCCTCCAGTAAACTGCTACCAGGAAAATATCCTTAGACAGCCAAGGGGAAACTACAATTAAAATTAATGGGAAACCTTGACAAATTCTGGTAGATACTGGGGCTGCCCTTTCTACTTTAAGCCCTACCCTCATAGGACAACAAACCCCCCAGAGTGAAAACAAGTTTCCATAGTGAGATATCGGGGTCAGAGAGAGATTCTACCTCAACTGGTACACGTGACTCCGGGACCTTTTACTGAAAACATTCCTTTTTGCTGTGTGACACGGCGCCAGTCAACCTATTAGGCAGAGGCCTCCTTTCTAAATGGAAAGGACTGATTGGCCTGCAGTGGAGGCCTCACCTTATAGTTTCCTGACCAACCCGAGCCTGATCTTTTATGGCCTTCACACTCTGTCCTCGATGCAGAAGAGGACGAAGTTCAACAAAGTTCCCCTGATCTGCAGGCTACCTCTAATATGGACACGGGGAGAATAAAAAGGGCTGAACCTATAAAAATCTAGAGACATAACCAAACTTCTCCTTCAATGACCTCACTGTCCATTAAAGACTCAGGCCATATGAGGCCTCACACCTAGTAGAAGACTTAACCGCCAGGGGCTTCCTGAACCAGGCCCTGTAGCTGCCAGTCTGGAAGCCTGACCAAGGGGGATGGTGGTTTGCCTGGGGTCTGAGCGCTGTTGACAAGTCAGTGACGCCCCGTCTCCCAGTTGTTCGGAACCTGAACACCCTTTGCTGCATGTTCTGCCGGATTCAAAATGGCTCACAGCTGTGGGCCTCTGGTCAGCCTTCTTCCACATCCCTCAGACCCCAAAGGCCAATATCTGTTTGCCTTTGCTTGGAACAGTCAATCAGCAATGGGCCTGGACAGTCGTGCCTGAGAGGTTCACAGAGGCCCCTCCTGGTTTCTCCCAATGGCTGCACCGTGATGTAAGCAGCCTCCAGGCCCCTTTAACAATATGCAGGTGACCTGCTGTGCTCAGTTACTGAAGAGCCGTCCATAAAAGACTCCGCGTATTTGCTGTAACCGGTGGCTGGAAAAGGACACAGAGTTGCTAAGCGAGAATTACAGTGATCTCTAGACACTGTTCATCTCCTCAGTCATCATTTAAGCACTGAGGAATTCAGCTATCTCTGCAAAGAATGAAGCTAATCCAAGTACTTCGTAGACCCACAACAAAGGGGCAGCCTCGTGAACTTCTAGGCCTGGCTGGATATCGTAGACTGTGGGTTCCTAATTTTTCTCTATTTGCTTCCCTACTTTATGAACTTACATTTCAGTCCCCGAGCCCCTTCCCTGGGAAGATAAATGTAAACAGGCCTTTCTAAGACTAAAACGAGCAGTGAGAACCGCCCTCCCTCGGGTACCCAACTCTCCCAAAACTTTCACCTTATTTGTGCAGCAGAGAGTGAGCCAGGCCCTGGGAGCCTCAGGCAGAAATGGCCATAACCACTGGCCTGTGGCCTCACAGCCTAACTCAGCGCTGGCTCCTCCCTGGCAGCTGCAGATTTGGTAGAAGCGGATTTGACCCCAGGAAATGACGTTTCTTTTGAACTCACACGGTCCGAAGTCTTAGCTCTGGATGGATGCCACGTTTCTTGGCAAGGAGACTAACCCCCTATGAGGTCTCTCTGCTTCCACCTCCTAATCTGCTTCTTAAATGCTGCCCCATCCTTAATCCGGATTTGTGACTGCTCTGCCTGACGAGGGGACCCCATGACTGTGGGGTGGTGACGTCCCATTTCGTGACACCACGTCCTGGTTCACGAGACACCCCTTTAACCAATCCTGATCTACTTTTGTTTGTTGAGGGGCCATACCGTGGAAACCAGAAAGGGGATTTTCAAGGTGGTTATGCTGTTACTACCCTAGGTGACCTACTGGAAAGCGGAAACCTCCCACCAGCTGAATCAGCCAACAGGCAGAGCTTCGCGCCCTCACCTGAGCACGCCAGCTCTCAGAAGGACAATCTGTCAATGTTTATGCTGACAGCCAGTGTGCCCTTGGGGTCGCACATAATTTGGGGATGTTATGGAAACAAAGGGACTTTCTTTCATCTTCTGGGACTCCAATAAAAAATGGGCAGACAGGGCTTCCCTGGTGGCGCAGTGGTTGAGAATCCGCCTGTCGATGCAGGGTACACGGGTTCGTGCCCCGATCCGGGAAGATCCCACATGCCGCGGAGCAGCTAGGCCCGTGAGCCATGGCCACTGAGCCTGCGCGTCCGGAGCCTGTGCTCCGCAACTGGAGAGGCCACAACAGTGAGAGGCCCGCGTACCACAAAAAAAAAAAAAAAAAATGGGCAGACAGTAAATGACCTTCTTACTGCTGTTCTCTTATCTTATGAAGTTGCTGTCATCGAAATTAGGGCTCCCGCTGGAAAGACTGACCCTGAGTATCAGGGGATGCCCCAGCTGATCTCCGCGCAAAGGCAGCAGCTTAACGTCTGTGAAGATTGTGGCACCACGTGGATGAAGTGATTCTGCTGCAAAAAACAGCCCTTTGTTGCCAGACTGTTTTCACCCTGATAGCCTCGTAACATGGCAACAGTCTGTTCCTGCATCAGAGAAATTAAGATGGATAAACAATGGCTGTGAATTAAGGGAACAGTCAGGGCTGTGGGAAACCCAAGACGGCCTCTTGGTTCTTCCCGGCTCCCTGGCAAACCTCATTTTCAGCTTTTGCATTCCTTCACTCCCATAGTGCAGTTAATATGATTCAAATTATAAATAAGCATTGGTGGAGAGGCATCTGTAAAATCGTGAAGACACTTTACCATCAATGTCTGACCCGCCAGGTGCGTAACCCTGGGAAAACTATTTTTGTTCCCAGAGGCCTCAGACCTCCCCCCTCTGAACCCTTTGAACACCTGCAGCTGGATTCATTCAACTGCCATTCAGTAGGGTTATCAACGTTCTCGTTATCACTTGTATGGTTTCCTGAAGGGTTGAAGCCTTCCCCTGCTGCAGGGACGATGCCCTCACGGTGGCAAAGAAACTGTTAGAGGATGTGTCTCTTCACCACTCGGGGTGGACCTTCCACAGTTTCCGGTGACTGAGGGACCCACTTCACCAGTCAAATTGTAACTGTGCAGGACCCTATGGGGCCTCCCTGGGGCAGGCCCTTCCCCTATATCCTCTGCTGTAGCTCCTCTCTGAAGTACCTGCATAATAGTATCTGATGCACATTCTTGAGTTGTTTTACAGATGTGAAAACCCCCACCAAATGGAAGATGTTAACTACGTGATGACCAGGAGCATGTAGCCCCCAGTCATCCTGGAGCCTCAGGACGGACCATGTTACCCCCTGTGACCTCACCATCAACCTGTCAGAGAATTGTGCAGAAGCTGATCACATACCCCACGACCCCCTTCCCTCACCTTGGGCTTTAAAAATGCTTTGCTGCAACCCTTCAGAGAGTTTGAGGTTTGGGGGGGCACGAGCCACCCATCTCCTTGCTGGGCCCTGAAATAAACCTCTCTCTGCTCCAAACTCCGACTTTTCAGTTTGTTTGTCACTATGCATTGGGCACAGGAACTTGGGGTCGCTAACAAAATCACAAAAGCCTTAACGAAAGCCTTGCAAACTTCTTGGAATTAGTGAAACTGAGCAGGACCCTATGGGGTTCCTGGGCATGACAGCCTTTCTGTGTCCTCCATTTCTTGACCATTCCTGATTTCCAAAAAGCAGCTTCAAACCGTTGTTGATCAGGGGAGGGAGGGAGGGGAGGCAGAGACAGGGGAGGAGCAGTCAGGAAACACTAGTGCAGCCTTGGGGCAGGGTCCTGGTCCCACCTCAAGGGATACACAGAACAGTATCTTTGAGCTCTTCTGCAGAACTAAAACCCCCAAGAAATGGAAGATGTTAACTACTTGATGAAGCATTCTTCATTCCAGAGAAGGTCACAGTTTGAGAACCAGGGAAGCTCATCGGGAGACCACCCGAGGCCAGATGAAAGGAGTGCAGGCCCTGCACACACCCTGATCCTTATCAGCAACCCTGCCCTTGAACCACTGCTATAAAACTCCTCACCAAATCTGCCTGAGTTGGGACACAAAGTTTTGAGGGGCACGAGCCTGCTGTGTCTCCCTTTACCTGGCAAAGCAATGAAGCTGTTCTTTTCTACTTCACCCAAAGCTCTGTCTTTGAGGTTCAGTTCGGCACTGGCGCACAGAGGCCGAGTGTTGGGCATCATTATCACTGTCCCTCTCACCCCCAGTCATCAGGCAAAGCTGAGAGAACTAAAGGGATCCTCAGATGTCTAAATTTGCCAAACCTACTGGACTCCTCTGGCCTAAGGTCTCACCGACTGTTCATAGGACCCCCTTTGGGAAACATAAACTCACTCCACAGGAGAGAGTCACCGGCAGACCGATGTCTCTTGGTATCCGACCTTCTGCTGGCCCCTTGTCCCAAGCTAGGGTGATCAGCTACCGTAAGTCTCCGATGTCTTATGCTCAAGCTTCTCACCAACACTTTAAAGAAGCTTTCCCAGTCCCAATTCAAAGAATCCTGTTGGTCAGTCTGGAGACTCATGACTGGGTCTTCTGGAAACTTCACCAGGGGAAGAGAGCCCTCGATGTTGGTGGAAGTGACCTTACTAAGTGCTCCTGACCACTGACACCGCTGCAAAATTAGAAGGTACTGAGCCTTGGGTACACATCTCACAGCTAAAGAAGGTCCCACCTGGCATCTGGTCCTGTGAAGACACTGGGGACCTCAGGATCAAACAGACAAGGAGAAGCGGCGGCTGCCACCCAAGGCGCTGGATCAAGGTTTCATACTCTAATTAAAACGCAAAACCCTTTCTTATTCTTTCCTTTACTCTGGCATTGAAACCAAGTCCCCCTTAAACCGAATTTCTCTGCAGACTTTATGATGAACCTCTCTATCCAAAACTTTATTCCTTTTCTTGTTCCACCCCTCGTTCCCCTCAGGATAGAGGAGTATCAAAGAAAAGGGGGGATTGAAACTAAGCAGGGTCCTGTGGGGCCCTTCCAAGTACAAAAACCCCTCTATGTCCTCCTGTTTCTTGTTTGTAGAAAAAGGCTTTGGTCTCCCAGGCCCTCCCTGAGTTCCAAAGAGCAGGGACAGGCAGTTACTAATTAAGGAAGGGAGGGAATGCAGAAACAGAGGAAAAGCAGTTAAATGAGAAAAGTAATGACAATAGTTCAGGATAAAACAGAGTCATAGCTTCTCCTCAAGGGATGTACACAACGTCTGACAGAATTCTTTGTTCTTCAGGAACTAAGCCCTTGCCTGCCTCTTGTTTGTGGAATCTGGACATCACCCTCCTCTGCTGCCTTAACCTCTGAGTCATAAGCCTCTGCTCAGCCCTGCACATACACATGTTAGTCACTCAAGGAATTTTGCCCACAGCTTGGGGTGTATGTGACAGCCCCCTTTCAAAGAAACCCCCATGGTGATAAGGAAATATGAACAAGAAAAATTAACATTTGTCTTATCTTTCTCTGAAGGAACATCATGACCAGACCAGGTTAATGTCAACCGGAGTCAACTGACCAAGAACAAAGACCTTGGACTGCAGCCTCTTCTGCTTCCTGACCTCACCTCTGCCCGCTTCCCCCTTCCCTGGCATGAAAGAAGCCTGAATTAAGATGGTTCTTCAGGATATTAGTTTGCCATCTTCTCGGTTTGCTGGCTTCTGAATAAAGTCGCTATTCTTCCCCCACACCTTGTCTCTCAACTCACTGGCCTGTTGTGCGAGCTTGGACTCGGTTATAGCTACAGGTGTCACCCTCCTCTGTATCTCCCGGGCTTTGCTAAGGGGGTGGCCTTTTAGACGGCTGGCTTCATCATCAAAGATTCTGACCCATCCATGATGCTGGAGACCCCTGGTCCTCCCTGAGGCCAGTTTCTCTTCTATTCCAAATGTCACCGCAAACTACAATTGACCCCTTAGAAATCTCTTGTTGACTTCAACTCTTACTGTTACTGAGTCCCGTCTCATACTGCTTACCACACGACAGGCCAACACATCAAGACATGAGGTGTTGGGACAAGGGATAGTGACTTTATTCAGAAAGCCAGCAGATGGAGAAGATGGCGGACTCGTGTCCCAAAGGACCACCTTCCCTGAGTTAGAATTCGGGTTTCTTTTATACTAAAAGGGGAGGGGGTGCGGCTGGCTGTTGCAAACTTCTTCCAGACCTTGGAGGGGATGTGAAAATTCTTTGTTCTTGCAGCTGCCTGTGTAGGTCTGGTCACAATGTTTCTATAACCCTCCAACAAGACAAGTGTTATTCTCTGTTCGGCAACTTTTTATCTCTATATGAATGAAAAATTGTTATGCCTTTAAAGTTCAAGCCTGGGAGGCAGAGCCTTGAGGAAGGCTCAAGGCTCAAATATTATGTATATTTCAGGCTACAGGCAACATTCTTTTATTTTTGTAATTAAAAAAAATTAAAAAAAATTTTTTTTGGCCATGCTGCTTGTCTTGAGGGCTCTTAGTTCCCCAACCAGGGATTGAACCCATGTCCTCGGCAGTGAGGGCACAGAGTCCTAACCACTGGACCACCAGGGAGTTCCCAAGGCAACATTCACTTAGTGTTTGAGGAGACAGGATGCAGAGCCAGCATGACTAAGAACAGGCAACAGAGCACAAAGGTTAGAGCTAAAGGAATAGATCTGATACGGAGTCAGGTTTGCTCTTCTCTGTTACCTTATGCCAGAACACCTGTGTCTTGTTTTTAACCATTCTCCAGTTATAACTGTACTTGCCCAGTTAGACACAAATAGCTAAATAAATCTTAGCACTTTTGCATCCTCACCTTCTCATGATTATCTAGATCAGGGCTGCCCCCACCAACTAAGAGATCTCTCCAGCAGCACTCATATTTCAAGATATTCAGAATGACTCTTTATTTCAGACTAGGAGATTTCTTACCACATGTGCTAAAAATCTGGCTGACCCCGGCTTAAACGGGTAAACACAGCCAGCAATTCCTGTGAACAAATCCATGAACAATGTGTCCTAATGGGAATGGTCTGGGTTTATCTCTGTCTGTGATGGTTATCATTCTTCTTGGGTCTTTGGTTGTCCAGATGACTGGCACACAGCCAGGCAATGCCTCTTAGGTTACATAAGTGTGCCCTTGGCTTTCCACAAACAAAGACCCCTCATTGGTGACTCCCCTGGATTCACATCGTAGTTAGGAAGGACCTACCAGGAGGCCTTCATGAGTCAGGATTCGTACCTCCCTGGTTAGGGGTAAATGTAAATGAGGATCTGATCAGAAACCTCCCCTTAATGCTTGAAGATATTGCAGAATCTGTTGTTAGGTCAATAGCTGCCCACCAAGCATCCTTAGACTCTCTGGGCAGTGTTGTTCTTGGTACTAGGACAGCCCCTGATTATCTTCGAGCTGAGCCAGGAGGTGTCTGTGCTTGGCCGTCTCCACCCGCCCACCCAGGTTCACAATTCTGGGGAGGTTGAAACTCAGTTACATAAGATCACTGGGCAAACCGCGTGGCTTAAAAAGGTGACTTCTTCCATGGGTCTTTGATTTATGTGACTTTGATTTGTTTGCGTCTTAGGGACCAAGCTCCAAAGTGCCCTGCAGACCCTGGAAATATTCCTGCTTATAATAATCATAGTAATCTCCCTGGTGTTCCATGTCCTCTCAAAGGCTTTAAATACATGTTCGCAGCTGCTGACCACTGAGCAAATGATCTTCCTAAGACTGGACTATCAAAAAAGGAACAAACAGCATTATTGACTTAAAAATCGTGAATCTGAAATTGTGACCTGTGAATATCACACAGACTGAGCAAAAACCTTCAGGACCTGTGAATATGACATGAAGGATCCACAAAAACTGCAAGAACTTCAGAGTGGTAGCTGGGAGTGGTGTTTAAATTTTAGTTACATCTCCCAGTTAAGCTGAGAGTCTGAGCAAAAGGGGGGACTGTTAAAAAGAAACAACAGGCCCCACATGGAGTCATTTGTGCTAAGCCCCACATCAGCCAACCAAGACTTAACACCCAACCTAATTGCAGTTTCAACCTTCCCCAGGAGAGTAATTTTTAACCAGTCAATTTGGAATTTCCTGGTCAGTCCTAGGAGGAAATATGCTGATAGAACCCTTCCATTCCCCTTAGCGGGGCAACCTTGCCTAAAGTAATGCATTCTTTGCTAATTATTTCCTTTTTTCTGCTCCCTTCCTACCTTTAAAAACCTTTTCTTTCTGCAGCTATAATGGAGTTTCTTTCTATTGCTGGATGTGATGCTGCCTGATTCATGAATCACTTAACAAAGCCAATTAGATCCTCAAGTTTACTTTGTTGAGTTTTTGTTATTAATTCCAAACACCACACAAACACAAACTGAGGAATATTCTACAAAATAACTGACGGATACTCTTCAAACGTTTTAGGGCAAGGCAAGAGTGAAGACTGTTCTAGGCTGGGGGAGGCTGGGAGAAATAACAGCTCAATGCAACATGGGATCGTGGAACAGAAAAAGGATGTTAGTCAAAAAACTGGTGACACTTGAATGAGGTCTTCAGTTTAGTCAATAGCATTGTACCAATGTTAATTTCCTGGTTTTGATCATGGTACCACAGGGAACCTGGCTGAGGAGGTACAGAAGCTTTCTCTGTATACTCTTGCAATTTTTCCATATGTCTGAAATTTCTTGAAAATACAAAGCCAGGAAAAAGTCAATGTTAGGCTCGTTGAAATAAGTAATAAGGAGGTGGGATAAGGAAGGTAGCATTGTGGCTAGAGCCTGGAGCCAGCCTGCCTTGATGCCAAAGCGTGCTCTGCTACTGTCCAGCTGTGTGACATTGGGCGGTTTACCTAATGTCTCTGTGCCTCCATTTCTTCTTTTCTAAAATGAGGAAAATAACAGCACTTATCCGATCAGGTTGTTATGAGGTTTAAATCTATTAATATACGTGAAGCATTTAGAATAGTGCTTGGTACAGACTTACCACTCTTATGATGACCAGAACGGTAAACAGGGATGGACCCCCCGAAGGGCAGGTTCGT